>NC_139952.1:24441335-24603835 GCF_963454915.1 Gymnoscopelus microlampas
GTAGATTTCACTATTTCACAGATTTTCACTATTTCTCAAAACTTTATACTTTATAATTTACTAATTTATTTTAACTTTATAATTATTTTGAAAAATTATTGATTATTTTCTTATCTTTTAAAATAATATTTTTAAAAAATTGCAGGAAATTTGAAAAGGGGATATTTACTGCACGACCTATAACAATCGGTCCGCGATCCAAAGATGGGTCCCGATCCAATGTTTGGGAACCATTGCTTTACAGTGTCATCTGGTGATGACACTGTAAAGCAATCGGTCCCAACTCTGCTTCAGAGTATGGTTCCCAACTCTGCTGGGGAGAGAAGATGGAGAGAGATAGAGAAAGGGAGAGAGACATCTGTCACACATCTGACACATGTTAGCCCGCCCTATAGCAGTGGGTGGGGGTGCGTGTGTTGGCTTGGACTGGGTGGGGGGTGATAAATTGCGGCCCACCATAGCATCTTCTCCCTGGGGTCTCTGACCACGACCCCAACCCCCCTACAGAGTTATGCTCTAAAATGAACCCAAATGGACCCGAGGGTCCATTTGGGTTCATTGGGGGTGGGGCGATATCTGAATGGGTAGAGAGCCCGTCCGAGAAGCAGAAGGTCCCAGGTTTGATTCCCGGCCCCAACAATGTGTCCCTGAGCAAGACACTTAACCCCCCTAACTGCTGCGCTCACTTGAGAAGCACTCAGCTGGGTGAAGCTGAAAACTGAATTTCAACTTTGTTCTTGACTTGTTTCTTTTATGTTGTTTAATCTATTACCTTAGGAGCTCTCTAGGTATTCGTTGAGTCTCGCACTCAACGAAGAATTTGTCTCAACAGGATTTTACTGGTTAAATAAAGGTTACAATAATAATAATTATGATTATTATTAAATTAACATTGTGGATTTTACTGTTTAACCTCATCTCTTCTCACCCCCACTTCACTGTTTTTCTGTCTCTCGCTTTTCAACATTTTCTCTTTTTTTGGTGTACAAATTCCATTATCCCTGCTCCTCTCTGTCTCTATTGTTGAGTTTCCTCATGTATCACACACTGACAGTCTTCAACTCCCCACCCAGCAGCCTCCTCCTGTCCCAACACATTCTCACTCCCAACTAGTCACTTAATGAAGAACCGTCAGTAGCCCCTAAACGTCCGATTATGAAGGTCCTGGTTCCCCTAAAAGTCCGATTTTGCAGTCCTGGTTATTTCTCCCTAACGCCCTAAAAAGTCCAAACGGGACTATGTCGTTTGCGCATGCGCAAATGAACGTTCAACATAGTGTGGTGGATGTGGTGGATTGCTCCATTTACAACGCTAACGTCCAGGTCATAAACGATCAGATTTCAAATATGAAGTGCTTAACTAAAGGCCACGGATGTTATAATTGTGTACGTTCCAGCTTGAGTACCCATATCTTCCGTATTGTTCAATAAAAAGCCTTTTAATCCGATCGACGGCCATTTTCTCCGTCTTTTCATCAGCTTTCAACTATGCGATCCTATCGGTCGGGAGGTGTATTGCACATTATAACTCTATGCGAAAATGGCCGACGATCGGATTAAAATGCTTTTTATCCAACAATACGGAAGATATGGGTACTCATGCTGAAACGTCGGCATGTATAACATCCTGGGCATTTAGGTAAGCACTTCATATTTGAAATCTGAACGTTTGTGTAGACGTTACAGTTGTAAATTGAGCAATTCATCACACCAGGTTGAAGAATGTCCATGACCGTCATCTTTCAGGCCTACCGCTGATAACCATTAGCACATTGGTTCTCAAAGTGGGGTCCGGGGACCCCCAGGGGTACTTGAGGGGGTTCCAGGGGGTCCCCAGCTAAATGATGGACAGGGACCAAATGGACCCTTATGGGTCTGTAACTCTGAGAGTGTACAAATGTAACCATTTGTACACTCTCAGAGTTAAATTAACATTGATTTTACAATATGAATGTGGGTCCCAGAGACCTACATGCCATTAAATGGGGGTCCGTAGCCTAATGCATGTCAAACTGGGGGTCCTTGAAATTAAAATGGTTGAAATCACTGCTAGAGAGCCGTAAAAATCTTCTCTTATGGGGGTCCCTGGCTTATCTTTTTGAAATGGGGGTCCGCGGTCTAATAAGTGTCTATTTGGGGGTCCTTGGCACGAAAACGTTTGAGAACCATTGCATTAGCACATGAAGTCAATTCATTGTTTAATTTCAAATAAGTTTAATTTCACTTATACCACTTCATTCTGTTGATGTTTCTATTTTACTGCTACAGCAATTCATCACAAGGCTTTTTCTTTACTATTTAGCATAAATATAGTCCTGGTTATTTCTCCCTGGTTATTTGCCCCCCCCCCTCCCCCTTTTTTGTACATACTTTTTATTTTATTTTGATCATGTTTTGTTTTGTATATATTTCATTATTTTCTCATGACCTTTTTTGTACATAATGGTATATATTTTTTTCCCCCTCTGTATTCTTATGTTGATTTTTGAACTGTTTGGTTGCTACTATATATGTCTATGAAATTAATTCAAGGACCCCAATAGAAACAAGCCCGCAAGGACTTTTTTGGCCGGACCTTTTAGACAAAAGCATTATAAATGTAACTGTGTTGTTTTACATTCTTTTGCCTAATAAAAATTGCAATCAATCAATTCAATCAATCAATCCCTAACGCCCTAAAAAGTCCAAACGGGACTATGTTCAATCAATCAATCAATCAATCAATCAATTTGTTTAACTTTTCCAACCCCGTGACGTCACGTCAGATTACTTCCGCATTCCGCGTGTTCGTACTCATGTCTCTGTCAGTGTCAATAAAGATCTGACAAAACAAATGTTTTATGATCTATCTAAACGTTCAAATGTTTTAAAAAGGTGCTGACCCTATGGCCACGGATGTTACAATTATGTGCGGGCCCTTAAAAGTACCCGTATCTTCCGTATTGTTTAATAAAAAGCATTTTAATCTGATTGGTGGCCATTTTATCAGAGAGTTGTAATGTTGCGTGAGTGCAGTACACCTTTCAACCCATAGGGTCAGGTGAAAACATATGGAGAAAATGGCCAGCAATTGGATTAAAAGGCTTTTTATTGAACATTACAAAAGATAAAGGTACTTTTGAGAACCCATACATGATTTTAACATCTGTGGCCATGAGTTAATAATTTTATATTTAAAGTGTGAAGAGTTATGTTGATGTACAGGCTGTAAATGCAGAAGTGCAAACACCAGGTTAAAGTTTCGCCATGACTGCCATAATGTATTATGGTTTCCAAGTGCTATACTGCCACCGGACATAAACATTAAAACAGATCAAATAATTAAAATCTTTTTTTATTGTTTTTTAACACCCTCCCTCACTAATTGGATGACGCTGAGTCGAATCGTGGGTTACATCAATAGTCTACAATTTTTCAATTAGAAGTTATAGATTTTTGAAATATAAAGTTAAGCTTTTCTTACATTTTTCAAAAATATTTCTTTTTTAATTAAAAAACACATTTTCAGACTCAGAAAAGGACGTTGAATTGAATGGGATATGTCTCGATTTTTTTTAACTTTTGGGAAAGTGGTTTAAACAAGCGTTAAATTGTCATAAACGTGAGGCTTTTTTCACAAAAATATTTTTTTTATTTTTTTATTTTTTCGACCCTTCCAACCGCTTACTGAGATGATTTCGAGTCGAATGGTAGGTTACATCAATAGTCTAGAATTCTTTAATAAGAAGTTATCGATTTTTGAAATAGTTCAAGGTTTAGCTTTTCTCACATTTTTTTTTAAATATTTTTTTTTTATATTAAAAAACACCTTTTCAGACTCAAAAAAGGACGCTGAATCGAATGGGATAGGTCTCGATTTTTGTAAACTTTGGGAAAGTGGTTTTGTCAAACATTGATTTGTACGTGCGGTATCGAGCACCTAATCTGTGATAAATCAATGGAGATATTTTTTAAAAATCTGAAACTTCTCTCCATCCATGTTGAGAGTAAGCCGGATTTATTGGAACCAATCCTGATTTTTTCTGACACTGATAAGTTCAAAAGTTCACCGAAAAGACTGCAAAGGTCGACACGGCCGAAACAATTGCATTTGTTTTAATATCTCAAATACGATAAGGACTTATAGTCCAATGTTTGGATATGTTGTTCAACTTGCCAAGACGCACGCATGGATATCTTGTTTGTCCCTAACCGACATTTTTACCAATTTCTGAATTTGGCTCTCAGTATGGGTGAACGTTCTACGACTCCATGTACCTTATGTCATTGTCAGAAGCAAACGTTAGAAGTGTCGTAGCGGGACAAACAAGACATCCATACGTGCGTCTCGGCGAGCTGTACAACATATCCGAACGACGGATTCTAAAAACGTATCGTTAAGGAGATATGTCGTGTTATTTTGCGAAATAAGTTGAGATTAGTCCCCAGCCATTTAAGGAGAACGGTAAGGCCGTGTGCGAGAAGAGTTATACGAGCACGTTCGGGGTGGCGCGCTGATGCATATACTGGTGTCCGATTTTGTTTTTACTATTTTTGAACAGTTTTTCGCTATTATCTCAGCCACTAGGGGGCGAAAACACAATCGGACAACGGATTCCGTATCTGTTAATCAGCCCAAACGCGCCAATATAAGTTTCCTCACACGAGGACATGTGGTTGCGAAAGCTAGGGTTACGCGCTTTCTCGATTAACTTGGCCACTAGGGGGCGAAAACACGATCGGACAATGGATTATTTATCAGCTCTTCAGCGCGAACGCGCCAATATAAGTTTCCTCTCACACGGACATGTGGTTGCGAAAGCTAGGGTTACGTGCTTTGTTGATTAACTTGGCCACTAGGGGGGCGAGAACACGATCGGACAATGGATTATTTATCAGCTCTTCAGCACGAACGCGCCAATATAAATTTCCTCTCACACAGACATGTGGTTCTGAAAATTAGGGTTACGGTCCTTCTAGAATAACTTGGCCACTAGGGGGCGCCGAATCGGACAATGGATTATTTATCAGCTCTTCAGCTCAAACGCGCCAATATAACTTTCCTCACACATGTTATTATTATTATTATTATTACCCTTATTATTATTATTACCCTTATTATTATTATTATTATTATTATTATTCCAGTGTGTTACTGCTCTATACATTACATTATTATTCCAGTGTGTTACTGCTCTACATTCAATTATTACCCTTATTATTATTATTATTACCCTTATTATTTCAGTGTGTTACTGCTCTATAATTACATTATTATTATTATTATTATGATTATTATTACCCTTATTATTATTATTATTATTATTGGAATACAATACACACGGGGTGCCTTAAATATTATAAAATGAATTACAAAAGCGATATCAGCGTTGCATCATTTCGTTTAAAGTACTGAGAATTGGGAAATACTCCAGTAAAGTAAAAATACCTCAAAATTGTACTTAAGTACAGTACTTGAGTAAATGTACTTAGTTACTTTACACCAACGCCCTATAGAACCACAAACAGCAATTATTTGATCTGTTTTAATGTTGTAATGTTTATGTCCGGTGGCAGTATAGCACTTGGAAACCATAATACATTATGGCAGTCATGGCGAAACTTTAACCTGGTGTTTGCACTTCTGCATTTACAGCCTGTACATCAACATAAATCTTCACACTTTAAATATAAAATTATTAACTCATGGCCACAGATGTTAAAATCATGTATGGGTTCTCAAAAGTACCTCTATCTTTTGTAATGTTCAATAAAAAGCCTTTTAATCCAATTGCTGGCCATTTTCTCCATATGTTTTCACCTGGCCCTATGGGTTGAAAGGTGTACTGCACTCACGCAACATTACAACTCTCTGATAAAATGGCCACCAATCAGATTAAAATGCTTTTTATTAAACAATACGGAGGATACGGGTACTTTTAAGGGCCCGCACATAATTGTAACATCCGTGGCCATAGGGTCAGCACCTTTTTAAAACATTTGAACGTTTAGATAGATCATAAAACATTTGTTTTGTCAGATCTTTATTGACACTGACAGAGACATGAGTACGAACACGCGGAATGCGGAAGTAATCTGACGTGACGTCACGGGGTTGGAAAAGTTAAACAAATCTCTCGTTCTCAACAAACACTTATCGAAAAATGATCAACAAAATATGAAAATGCACAGAATATTTCCAGGTTTGTTTGGGTGGTGATGTGTGTTATGTTGCATTTAAACCACGTCTCTTAGCTCACGTTGTGTCAGTCCAATGTAGATAGATAGATTTCATATCATGACACTTCAACCTGATGTTTGCACTTTTTCCATTTACGGCCCGTACATCTACATAAACGTCTAGATTTCAACTATAAAGTGCTTACCCCATGGCCACGGACGTTAAAATTATGTACGATCCCTCAAAAATACCCGTATATTCCGTGTTGTTCAATAAAAAGCATTTTAATCCGATTGGCTGCCATTTTCGTATAGAGTTATAATGTGCAATACACCTCCCAACCGATAGGATCGCATAGTTGAAAGCTGATGAAAAGACGGAGAAAATGGCCGTCGATCGGATTAAAAGGCTTTTTATTGAACAATACTGAAGATATGGGTACTCAAGCTGGAACGCACACCATTTTAACATCCATGGCCTTTAGTTAAGCACTTCATATTTGAAATCTGATCGTTTATGACCTGGACGTTAGCGTTGTAAATGAAGCAATCCCCACCACACCCACCACACCATGTTGAACGTTCCTTTGCACATGCGCAAACCACATAGTCCCGTTTGGACTTTTTAGGGCGTTAGGGATTGATTGATTGAATTGATTGATTTTTATTAGGCAAAAGAATGTAAAACAACACAGTTACATTTATAATGCTTTTGTCTAAAAGGTCCGGCCAAAAAAGTCCTTGCGGGCTTGTTTCCATTGGGGTCCTTGAATTAATTTCATAGACATATATAGTAGCAACCAAACAGTTCAAAAATCAACATAAGAATACAGAGGGGGAAAAAATATATACCATTATGTACAAAAAAGGTCATGAGAAAATAATGAAATATATACAAAACAAAACATGATCAAAATAAAATAAAAAGTATGTACAAAAAAGGGGGAGGGGGGGGGCAAATAACCAGGGAGAAATAACCAGGACTATATTTATGCTAAATAGTAAAGAAAAAGCCTTGTGATGAATTGCTGTAGCAGTAAAATAGAAACATCAACAGAATGAAGTGGTATAAGTGAAATTAAACTTATTTGAAATTAAACAATGAATTGACTTCATGTGCTAATGTAATGGTTCTCAAACGTTTTCGTGCCAAGGACCCCCAAATAGACACTTATTAGACCGCGGACCCCCATTTCAAAAAGATAAGCCAGGGACCCCCATAAGAGAAGATTTTTACGGCTCTCTAGCAGTGATTTCAACCATTTTAATTTCAAGGACCCCCAGTTTGACATGCATTAGGCTACGGACCCCCATTTAATGGCATGTAGGTCTCTGGGACCCACATTCATATTGTAAAATCAATGTTAATTTAACTCTGAGAGTGTACAAATGGTTACATTTGTACACTCTCAGAGTTACAGACCCATAAGGGTCCATTTGGTCCCTGTCCATCATTTAGCTGGGGACCCCCTGGAACCCCCTCAAGTACCCCTGGGGGTCCCCGGACCCCACTTTGAGAACCAATGTGCTAATGGTTATCAGCGGTAGGCCTGAAAGATGACGGTCATGGACATTCTTCAACCTGGTGTGATGAATTGCTCAATTTACAACTGTAACGTCTACATAAACGTTCAGATTTCAAATATGAAGTGCTTACCTAAATGCCCAGGATGTTATACATGCCGACGTTTCAGCATGAGTACCCATATCTTCCGTATTGTTGGATAAAAAGCATTTTAATCCGATCGTCGGCCATTTTCGCATAGAGTTATAATGTGCAATACACCTCCCGACCGATAGGATCGCATAGTTGAAAGCTGATGAAAAGACGGAGAAAATGGCCGTCGATCGGATTAAAAGGCTTTTTATTGAACAATACGGAAGATATGGGTACTCAAGCTGGAACGTACACAATTATAACATCCGTGGCCTTTAGTTAAGCACTTCATATTTGAAATCTGATCGTTTATGACCTGGACGTTAGCGTTGTAAATGGAGCAATCCACCACATCCACCACACTATGTTGAACGTTCATTTGCGCATGCGCAAACGACATAGTCCCGTTTGGACTTTTTAGGGCGTTAGGGAGAAATAACCAGGACTGCAAAATCGGACTTTTAGGGGAACCAGGACCTTCATAATCGGACGTTTAGGGGCTACTGACGGTTCTTCATTAAGTGACTAGTTGGGAGTGAGAATGTGTTGCCTGTCCCCTCCTCCGTTCTAGTGACATTGCAACCAGTGTTGCCAGATTTTACGATAGAAATGAGCAACCAGGTCTAGGAAAACAAGCCCAAAAGAAGCAACTAGGCCACATGAGCACTTTAAACGTATTTGAAAATAGCCAATCTACATACTCACAACGTGCAACGCATTGTGAGCTTGTAGATCTGCTATTTTCAAAAGAAAATCTTGGAAAGAAGTGAGAAAAAAAAAACAGATTTTTTTTTTAAACATTTGAACAACTCAAATCTGGTATGGGGGTCCCTGGCACAAAATGTTTTTAGATGGTCGGTGGACAAATACATATTAATTCGGGACATGACATGAAAATGTTTGAGAACCACTGGTTTAAACGACATTAGGAAACAAGCCCAAATAAGCAACTACACTTTAGAAACAAGCAACAAAAACGCAACCCGCAACTGACCAATATTTACAACCGACTACAGAAAAACAAGCCCAAAGTCGCTTATAATAAGCAGACATGGCAACACTGATTACAACAGGACCAGTGTGCATAATCCTCCCCTGTAACAGGATGCTCATCGCTGCTATCTACTCCTGATTGCATCTCACTGGGATATGATCTGTGTGTGTGTGTGTGTGTGTGTGTGTGTGTGTGTGTGTGTGTGTGTGTGTGTGTGTGTGTGTGCGTGCGTGCGTGCGTGCGTGCGTGCGTGCGTGCGTGCGTGCGTGCGTGCGTGCGTGCGTGCGTGCGTGCGTGTGTGCGTGTCTTTCTGCCATGTAATGTGACAGAGTTGCAGAAAGGGTGAAATTACTCACCTATAAAAAAAAATTCTCAGAAGATGCCTTGAATACCTGCAGTCAGTGGCCCCTGGCCCCTGACATCAGAGGGGCCATATGCCACGCACACACGCACACACACTCGGATGCACGCACACATAGGCGTTCCAGTCTTGCAAAAGAAAAAGCTGGAGGGGGGTATTGTTAAAGATAGCCATTGTGTCTTCACTCCCGCAGGGCTTGCAGAAGACAAATTCACTCCCGCAGGGCTTGCAGAAGACAATGAAGAGATACTTCTGTGACTTGTGAGAGAGGAAGGGTGGGTTTAAAGAAGCTTGCAAAGGGTGAGGGGTGAGCAACAAGTCTTTTTGGTGTGCGCGCCGAACCTAAAGAGAGGTCTGTTCTCTGTTCAAGCCCAATGAATATATGGTCTCCAGAGGCAAATTGTGTGTGGGAGCTGAACATTCAACCATTCACTCATGAAAGACACCTAGAAGACAGAAGTTGGACAATGCAACTTCTGAAGCCCCCCCCCCCCCCCACACACACGCACGCACACACACAAAACCATCCACCCTCCCACACTCACACAATGTTAAACACAACACAAAGTAATGTCCTTGAAGCATATCTGCACTTCTCAGCAATCAATTCACTCCGAAACTATTACAACTATGAAATGTAACTCAAATAAAAGGCAAAAAAAAAAAAAAGGCTCAATTGTCTGCTGCCTTTAAATTTGTGGATCTAATGTTTGCAGGAGAAAGAATAAATACCCCCAAATATCCATGAAGTGATGGAATTACATTCCATTAAAAGTTTCATATGCTGTGGTGTTGTTTCCCTGCAGACGTGTTCTCATGCTGATGGAGAGAGCGTTGTCACACTCAGACCATGGTTATTTTGACTACAAGACTCCAAGAGATAATTGCTCTTCTTTCAGCGATGACTTGCCATTACACAAAGGTAAAATTGTTTTTTTCCACTTGTTTCACCCACAAGATATTGGATTTTTGTTTGGGGCTGGCCTGTCTTTTTACACTGTGGTTTTGAATGCTGTTTAAATCCTGCATGACATACCAAATTGTGCATTTATATAATGGTACATTTTATATAGCATGTTTCTCTAAAGCGCTTTACAATGTGCAACACATTCACCCATTCACAGAACAATGGTTGAGGAAACCATGCAAGCAGAGGTGGAAGAAGTACTCATGTTTTTTACTTTAAGTAAAAGTATCAATACTACAGTGTATAGATACTCTGTCACAAGTAAAAGTCCTATATTCAGAATTTGCTTGAGTAAAAGCACAAAAGTATTGGCATCAAAATATAATACTGAGTACAAAAGTAAAAGTAGGCCTACTCATTATGCAGAATGTCCCATTTCAGATGTTTTCAAAACGTATTTTTTTTTTTTTTTAAATAGCCGATCTGCAAGTGAGCTTGTAGATTGGTTGCATAGTATAGGGCTGAAGTGGTTAATGTATGTTTTGTATTCATAATCAAAATCTACAAAGTAACAAGTAACTAAAGCTGTCAAATAATTGTAGTGGCGTAAAAGTACAGTATGTCATGTACTCAGTTACGCTCCACCATTGCAAGCAAGGCACAAACCTACTCATCGGGAGCAGTTAAGGGTTAAGTGTCTTGCTCAAGAACACTTCGACATGCAGCTTGGAGGAGCCAGCTATCGAATAGGTAACCTTACGATTCCAAAACCGGTGCTCTACCTCTTGAGCCACTGCTGCCCCCATACCAGTCCTGTATTATACAGTATGCTGTGTATACACATATCTCACATACAGTACCTAGCCTTGATATGCCATATCAGCCCTAGGGCCTAAACCCTAAAGTGCCACTGAGTGCTGAAATGTCACAGTGAGCGACTGTACTGCAGAAGGATCTCAGCTGTATCAAACATGAACTAAAATCTGCCTTTTTTTATTTCATTACTGAGCTTTATAAAGGATAGTGTGTCTGTGTCATGTATGTATATTGTAGTTTTCAAATTGAAGACACTAATTTGGGCTGAATGCGTGATTTCTGTTCTCTTATTATCACTAACTCCTCTGTGTTCACGTGCCAGCTGAAGGTGGCACATGTTATGTGATGAAAGTAAATCTATTACATATATAAGAAATATGTATTTTAGCCCTCCCATACTGTAATTCTCATAGCAATCCTTGGCCTTTCGTGTTCTAGCCTTCGTTCTTGTCCGTGGGCAAACGCAAACTCTTACTGTGTACCACTGTACCAGGCTCAAGGCTCAAGGCTGAAGGCTGCATAGCGATTCTTCTCTGTCAAAAACACTCTTTAACTTGGCTAAACTGAGACCCTGACTTCAACTCCAATGAAGAGGAATGTCTCTAATAGAACATTTTTCATTTTTATTCTCTTATGTTGTCTTGGCAACTATCTATCTACCAAGGACTTCTTTTGTGCGTGCAAAGTACACTGTACAAAATCCAGAGACTACTGTAAGCTTCAGTTGAGCACAACATAAAGTCCATCGTTTAGAGTTTTCACTGTCAAGGCCAATCAAAGGATGTTAAATAGCTAAAATTAATGCTGGCCACCAGGTGTCACTATACTGATCTGTATGGAACATACAGCGCTGGTCTGCTGCAGCAACCAGAAAAGAGAAGAAGTGTACCTGCTGTCCTGCTACTCTGCTACCAACTAGGATAGCTGACATCAAAGCATCTGTCTCTGGCCCTCGGGGGCAAACTGGAACAGAGGGGTCTCATATGCATTTTGTATGTCAGATTTGACCACACTGTGCAAAAACTTGACTCCTATTCCCAAAGAATGTCAACGAAAATACAAATAAAATACTCATGGGCATGGGTTTATATACTTTTGCCTTTGTATTTTAGATAACATTTTGATACATCAACCAATGAATGTAGATTAGATTATATAGCTTTGCTTACAAAAAAAAAACAAAGTTAATAACACAGCCTTGGCAGCATTGCAGTCACTGAAATTGATGTTTTTTAGAACCTTTTCATTGTAATCAACAGTGTGACGACAATCAAAATGCAATTGCAAGATCAAAAAATCACTATAAAAGTAAAATAGCCTAACACTGCTCATCAACTGTGTGACAATAAAAAGTCTATAAAAAGATCACAAAATCTTAATAAAAGCAAAACAGCAAAAAACGAATGCAAGTGCAAATGAAAAGCAAATAGTAAGTGGCTGTAAAATAGGCAAAGCAAGTGTATTTCCATTTCTCAATGTACTTCACACAAAACATTGAGACATTAAGATACAGAACATTTAAGAAGAATCACATTATAAAAGGACTTGGATTTGAATACAAAACAAAGTTTAAACAAAATTACAGTGCAGAAGAGATTATTAAAAAACCTCAGTAAAAGGCAGCTGCAAACAGAAAGGTCTATAGCTTTGATTTAAAAGAACAGAGAGTTGTAGCAGACCTGCTGTTTTCTGGGAGTTTAAATAGAATAAAAGTAAAAGAAAATAGAGAGTCTTTCAAATCTGAAAACCCCTCGATTACAGACTGATCTTTAAAAATGTGGAACCGGTTATTAGATAAACCACCTGGCCCTCTTCCAGTCTGTTTATCCAATGCAATTTCTGTTAAGCCCTTTTATACTTTTAAAAAAAAGTTATAAACATCTTCCCCTATAATAATGACATGCCCAAAACATTGTGACCCCCGGCATTTGATGAAGATAGCAGCTATATCATGCTATGAGAACATAACAACACACCTCTCAACAAACCGTGTTAGTGGATGCATCCTATCCTATATAAAAATTGGGTTGACGTCACAAATGTAACATGCAGACTTGCGAGGCACAAACACGGTTCAGGGGTGTGCCATGACAATAGTCACAACAGGGGCCATGTCAGGGCCCCCCGGGGGCCACAGGTGCACTGTTGCTCCAGTCCGCACCAAACTTGGCACAAGCACTGTGTAGCGGTGTGCCAAGACAATAGTCATACCAGGGGCCTAAGGGCCCCCATCAGGGCCCCCTGGGGGCCACAGGCACACCATTGCTCCAATCTGCACCAAACTTGGCACAAACACTGTTCAGGGGTCTGCCATGACAAATAGTCACAACAAGGGTCACGTTGTACTATGCATCTTATTGTGTCAGGGGCCCCCAGGGGCCACACTCATTTTACTGCTGCCAGGGTCCCCTGAGGGCCACACGCTGTACAACCCAGCTTACCGCCTGCAGGGGCCACGTTGTAAACCCAGCTTACTGCGTTGTCAAGATGCACCGTTGCTCCGATCCATGCCAAACTTGGCACAAACACTGTTCAGGGGTCTGGCACGACAATAGTCATTCACGACAAAACCTAAATTGCACACATATGGGGTGCTACAGCAGTGTTACTGCCATGTTTAACACTCCAAATGGCATTAACTCGGTGACCATTGCTCTGATCAGCACAATATGCTAGCTTTGAAGGCTGCATAGCGTCCTGAAAATCTAGTGTTCAAAAAAGGCAATGAGGTCAGTTAACTCTCTCTCTCTCTCTCTCACACACACGCACACGCACACGTGCACACACACACACACACACACACACACACACACACACACACACACACACACACACACACACACACACACACACACACACACACACACAGACACACACACACACACACACACACACACACACACACACACACACACACACACACACACACACACACACACACACACACACACACACACACACACACACACACACATACACACACACACACACACACACACACACACGCACACACACACACACACACAAACACACACGCATTCTAATATCCTATAAAACGTTTACATAATGTGAAGATGACACAGCCGGAGGTATGTTAGGAAATTATAGTTGCCTTGTTGTGTTTGTTCTTATTTATTACCACACAGTGTGTATGTCTGTATCATGGATTAGCTGTACTCTCTCTATGTATGGTTTGTGTTTGTGTGTGAGCGTTCCCGGACACATACTTGCTCCGTCTGAGCACACAGTGTACAGTACATGTATCTAACCTATGTATCATGTGAATGTGTTTATATTATAAGCATTGTCTTTATGTGTATTATCGTGTGTTAGTACATGTGTGTGATGTGATGTGTGTACTATTTCAAGAATGCTAAATATCTCAGCCCAGCCAAATATCCATTACATAATTGCATCATTTTCTCCAAGTCTGTTCCTGCAAGCTGCTATCTCCTCACCTCCCCAAATCTCCATCATACTGTTTCACACACCCTCTGGCTCTGTCTCTCTTTCTCTACCCCCAAAACTCCCTTTTTCTCCCTCGATCCCATTCCGATCAGAGTTCTTCTTCTCTAGAACACCCTCTATCCATTCCCTGTGCACGCTTGTTAATCACTGCTTCCTTCTTGACACACACACACCACACACGCGCACGCGCACGCGCACGCGCGCACACACACACACACACACACACACACACACACACACACACACACACACACACACACACACACACACACACACACACACACACACACACACACACACACACACACACACAGAACAGAAGGTAGACAGAGCAAGGAGAGTGTGTGTGTGTGTGTGTGTGTGTGTGTGTGTGTGTGTGTGTGTGTGTGTGTGTGTGTGTGTGTGTGTGTGTGTGTGTGTGTGTGTGTGTGTCTTGTCTCCATCCAGGGTACAGTCTGTGCTGTTGTCGTGCGTGGTGCTGACAGTCTGTTCAGCACGAATTGATTCTACCCAGAATGCAATAAAAGTCATGGGGGGGGGGGGGGCAGGGGGGAGTAATGGCAGCCTGTCAATCACCGCTGCTGACAAGGGTGGAGGATGCTGTGGAGGATGTATGTGACGCACACACACCCACACATATATAAACACACACAGACACACACCAATACTAACACGCACGCACACATCTACATACATACTGGACCTGCACACACCAACACTGTGGTGTGGGTGGTGGTTGATTTAAACATTTACACCTGGCCTGAATAAAACTAGTTTGACTCTGAGCTGGGTGTGACTACACACCTGTTTTTCATCGATCTAATTGATGCACATAGGATAAATTGGTAACCTCCAGAGTATGGTCACCCTAGGAGTTTTGACCATATAGCATAGCTAAATATGGCATTCAGTGTATTCCCCAGGAGCTTCGGGCTCGACTGGGGTGCAAGACCACCTCCAGAGTGTGGGCAGCCGGGAAGTTCTGATCACTGCAGCATCAGTCCGAGCTACGTTCAATTCATTCCAAGTTATCTCTCATTAAGACAGAGATTTGTAATAGGATTGATGAGAAAATTGCTGGCATGATGATACACTTAGATGATACGCTTTAGAAGAGAGATAGCGACGCTGAGAGCGGAAAATTACTCTAATATGGCTAAAGTGAGTGCCCGAATTAGATCTCAAAGTGAAAAGATAAAGGGCCTGGAGGAATCAGCGACAAACACCTCGGATAATTGGAAACATCGGTGTCAAATCTTTCCGGCCAAGTGTAACGGCTTTCAGAAAAGTGCTTAGACCTGCAGGGACATTCAAATCAGAAGCTGAGAATCTCTGGGGTGAAAGAAAGGAATGGACATGGGCAGAAAATGAGGAGAATGAACATGGGCAGAAAACTTTGTGCAAAGTTGCTGAAGGAAGTACTACAACTGGATCATAATCCGATGATGGACAGAGATCATAGAGCTATGTTCCAGTTTGCCTCCCATGTGCGTCAATGGCACACGCCTGACCCTACCGTACCTTCTTTTATAAAGTACCTTGCTGGGAATGAGGTTACTGGGAGTTGATGAGCCAAACAAATGAGCATTTGATTCTGAAGGTACATCATGGCCAATCATGGCCAGGCTGTTGAGGAGATACTGCATAATAAGGTGTAAACCAACAAGAATCTAATATTTCAAGCACAGCAGATCCAAATCTTAGAGACCTTCCATATGCAGTGGTTATATGCCGAGGAGCTTTTACCCCAATCAGGAATCTGCTACGAGGCAAACTTGGAGTCAAGTTTGGACTTTTATATCCAGCCAAGGTTGGAGTGATGCACAACGAAAACGCTTTTATTGATCCAGAGGAGGACGTGTATTCGCTGAGTCCATCTTCAGGTTATCAGCAGCCAGGCTACCAGTCCCAGTAGTCCAAGTACCAGAGTGCTCTCAGGGAGCCACAGCACCTAGCCCTAATGCCAAGATGCCAAGAACTTGCCCAGGTAACAGCTGATGTCGACGGTGGTACCCACCTGTGGGCCGGAGAAGTGCAGTGCAGCAACTACCACAGACAACCACGACTCCACCAAGAAGCCACCACTGTGGCCCAGCTGCTGAGCCGCCTCCTGGCCCTTCCCAGCAGTATGGCTTAGGTATTGTCACCAGCCTCAGTTTGTTATTGGTGGTATTAAGGGTGGGTAATGGCTAATTTAAGCTGTCACCTGGCTTGAGTCAAGCAAATTCGATTCTAGGCTGAGTGTGACACACCAGTTGGGCATCTGCACCACAACAGACGCTCTACCACTTCGCTCATGTAGAGTCGAAGTGAACAGGATGCGACTGTTTCAGTATGTATGACCGTTTGCCCCCCCCCCTACACACGCACCCATGCGCGCACACACCCACGCACGCAAGCACGCACGCACGCACGCACGCACGCACGCACGCACGCACGCACGCACGCACACACACACACACACACACACACACACACACACACACACACACACACACACACACACACACACACAAAGGCATAGAGCAGTCTGGCTGCTGGATAACCTGTGGCTTACATAAACTGCCATCATTCCTCGTCCTAACCAGATTGGAGGAGGGAAATGAAGATGACAAGCAGCTATTCCCTGCAAATCACAGACAGCAGAGACCCCAACTCCCCCACTCCTCCTCCCACCATCACCACCAACAATAACAACAAGTAACCTTCATTATAATACAGGAGAGAATACAAGCTCAATTTATGATTTCCAACCGCCTGAGTCCTTTCATCAGTTGAGCATAACAACAGTACAACATTTCTTCTGGTTCATTCATTATTCAGCATCTCTACTGGATTTCCTCTCAATATGATACATTGCCATATAACTGCTAATCAATGGCTGTCAGTTAGTTAGTTTAACCTCGCATGTTGTTGTGCATGTTATCTGCCGAGAAAGTTGTGTCCTAGTAGAAGTGACTTTACTGTAGATTGACACAAAAATAGAAACAGGATACACAGGATACACAGACAGACAGACAGACAGACAGACAGACAGACAGACAGACAGACAGTGAGAAAGAAACGTGGCCAGACAGTTAGGCATTACAGTTGTGGATGATGTACACCAGACCCCAGTGAGAGGGAGAGAGTTTTCCTGGAATTCCATGTGTTGGTTTCTCACATTGATTTTGTAATTAAAATGAAAACATTCCTCCACCCATTACTGGCAAGTTGATATTTATACTGTACATTTGGTGACTATTGAGAAGATCCTCTGGGAGGGCAGAGAAAGTGTGCAAGTGCGTGCATGTGTGCATTTGTTTGCGCACACATCCATGTGTGGTGCTTAGCTACACAGCAATTGTTAATGTCTTACTATCTGTGTGTATGGGTGTGTGTGTGTGGGTGTGTGTGGGTGGGTGGGTGGGTGCATGAGTAGGGGATGGGGTCAGTGCTATCCAGTAGGTAGCAGCTGTTGCTTTCCCTCTCCTGTATCTCAGAGTCAATCAAGTCAACTCCCCGCAACACACACACACACACACACACACGCACGCACGCACGCGCGCGCGCGCGCGCGCTCGTGGGTGGGCGGATCCCAGCCTAGGTGTTCATTGATCAGTCTGACAGGTCTGAGGTCCCCTAGTCAGAATGAAGGGATGACCCAGGAAGACCCTGACCTCTCATCTCCTCTCCTGCTGTCACAGCCTGTAACCTTCCACTCTGTCTCCTAAGGGTCCATTTTACACTCTGAGTTAAATCAACAGTATGTGTCCATCCCACCTCTGTGCAATACACAAAACATTTTTAAACTAACCTTGGAAAAGAAACATACATCATTGGTACATGACCATCAATATAATTAATAGAAACATACAAGTAACATACAAGCATTAATGTTATTTTAAATTGAACAAAACTTGAGGGTAGATCATATGCAAACTGATCAATTTACCAAAGTATGGAAATCTGGAAAAACTTGGTAATGTAAGAAGCCTTAACAAATGGCGCTTTTCCATTGTATGGTAGCTACCGACTCAACTCGACTTCCATGCAGTAGGGGAGTCCATTGTGATGCAATGACATCGGTAACAGTAAGTCGGGGTTGGAGGTACAAGGGACGTCTTTCCTTTCCCTTTTTTCTCTCTCTTTCGGTGTACTCAATACGTCTTGTGCATGTGTAATGTGCGGTAAATGTGTCAAAAAGGGGAATGTTTCTATTCACAAGAAAATGCCTACATTTCCAGACAGACTGGGAAATGTGGATAAAAGAATATTATAATAATCACGCTGCACTGTAGGACTCACGATCAATGGACACTGTGTTTTCACTTTGGCCGACAAGAGAAGTATCTAACTTATTACCATTGGTGGAAGTTTTCAAATAATTGCAGTGGAGTAAAAAGTACAATATTTGCCTCTGAGATGTAGTGGAGTAGAAGTAAAAGTACAGAAAACTGGAAATACTCCAGTAAAGTAAAAAATAATAATAATAATAACTCAAGTATTTGTACTTAGTTACTTTACACCACTGCTTTTCATTTTGTTTTACTTAACGTCTTGCATACAGTATATGTGCAATTTTGAAACAGGTAATAACCTATTCCATCTACTATGGCTTGCCAACAACATGGACTGCTTGACGTGGGCACACAGCTTTACTCAGGGCAGGCTCAGGCGCCTCACGAGCCTCACAGCCTCACTGTTGGCGTGCTTGCCTTACTTTCAAGTGATGTAAAAAGTAACACCATTCTTTAGTTGAGAGTGAAACCCTTCGGGCCATCCAACCTAGCACTGACTGCCTCTGAAGGACCGCTCTCTGGTGGGTGTCAGTGGGTGTCAGCGTGCTTATTTGCTTTTTTATCCACGTTTGCCACTCTTCTGGGAAATCTATAAGGTCACAGGGAAATGTTGTAGATATTACATGTTTATGTGGCTGCTGTGATATTTCCCTTTGGGATCTGATATGTGAAATCCTTCCCCTCTTCCTTCTTGTGCTTCCTTTCCTATGGGGTAAAAAAAAAGAAAACATAATTTATCTTCATGTGTGCATTGATTAATTATTGTGTGAAGCAGATTCTACTTCACCTGTAGCAGAGGTGTAATGGCTCTCTAATCCCATGGGACTCAGGTTGGGGTTAGGGATACTGTAGGAATCAGATTGGGCATTTTGCGGGTTAAGGTTTAGGTTAAGGTTATGATGGTGACCATAATGTAAAACATGGAAACTGGGACACTTAAATGAATACACATGTTCATGCATGTGCATGATCATGCACACACATTCATGTACTTCAGTGAATACACACGTCACACGCTCATGCATTCACACATGTATGCAGCGCACCATATCTGTTTTCATCACGATGGGGGGCAATTATTTCAGCACTTAGCAAGCACATCTAGTAACTGCACCTTTCAACAGAAAAGAACATGATGTGAAAAAGTATTGTGAAAACCGAGACGAGACAAATAGTGAATGTTGAAAACAGGTACTTTTTTATGTAAAAAAAAAGACACCCAGCGTGTGTGTGTGTGTGTGTGTGTGCGTGCTTGCGTGCGTGTGTGAGAGAGAGAGAGCGATAGAGACAGAGAAAAATCTGAGGAGCCTCACACATCACAAGATTCCCCTCCTATTGCCATGCGAAAGAGATTCACTCACTAATCCACAACGGAATTACAGTAAATTAACCATATGCCTCCCCCCTGCAGCCACAGGTGGGGGGACCACTGAATTTCTCCCCATTGAATTTCCCCCACAGGATCAATAACGATATGTCTGTCTGTTTGCCACACAGGAGTCTGGAGGAAAACATAATTATCTAACTTGCATTCACATTCCAATCAAATTGCCTATAAACTGCACGCACGTACGCACGCACGCACGCACGCACGCACGCACGCACGCACGCACGCACGCACGCACGCACGCACACACACACACACACACACACACACACACACACACACACACACACACACACACACACACACACACAATGCATACAATTGAAATGATTGAAACAGTACTGTGTAAAAAGAAAACTGTAAAAGCAGGGGTGTATTTAATTGACTTATTTTCTACCATGGAGATTTTTCTTTTGCAGAACATGCAAAGCGTGTCATTGCTCCTATTCACTATAGGAAACCTCATTCAAAATGTAGGATGCTTTTCAAAGCCTACAGGGATGGGGCTGAAAGCTTTGTCACAGAGGTTAAGAAACACAGATCAGATTAGAGTTGGGTTGGGTTGTTGTGATGGAGAGAAAGCCAGGCCACCTCTGTCTCTCTCTTAAGATCTGTTCTGTGGTTCTGTCTATGTGGGGGTTTCTCCTGGGGGAAAAGAACATAGGCCTCTAATGCCTCAGTATTTCATGGAGGGTCAAGATCTGTTTTGATCAGTAGTTTGATTGATTGATTGATTGATTGATTGATTGATTGATTGATTGATTGATTGATTGATTGAATACTTTATTAACAGTTTGCAAAAAAGGCACAATGGTACAGATTTATACAAAAGGATGCTAAAAGGATAACCCAAAAAAACCTGTGGCGTATTTCCATTGAGGTCCTGTAGTGCCTAAAGCCTTATTTACACTTTGTCACATGACTGTGTAGCTCGCTTGAAAAGAACCGATTTTTAAGTGTTGCAAGGTGTTTTCCATTTGAGAATCTGCTCTTTTTGGTGAGCGACGTTGTATGACAAAGTATACTAACTCAGGCTTAAGGGATAGGGGGATAGGGATGGCAGCAGGTGTATAGAAAGACAGACAGAAGCAGAGGTGTAAGAGTAGTTCCACTCAAGTAGGCTTCAGTGGAGCTGAGTAAGAGAAAAGAAAGGAGGAGTGAGCAACAAAAGAAAGGGTTTTGGGGGATGGAGGGAAGATGGGTTCCGAGTTTGATGGGAAGATGCGGTGGACAGACTATGATTTCACGCTGTCTGATTCACTGCCACTGCTATAGTGGAGCTTGAGATGAACAGTAATGGAAATATAAGATACTGTCACTTGTTCCTGCAGGAAGAAGGAGAGGCAACATGTTTTTTTGCGTCTCAAAGTTTGTGTGGCTTATATTTAGGGCCAGACCCATATATCGGTCAGGCCGTTACCAATGTATCGGTCGGACTGATATATCGGCCATTATTTAACTTTTTTGAAGACATTGTTATCAACAATTATGCAGCTAATGTGTAGGGTTTTTTTCTTTCTAAAACAGAAGATCTTGAGATTCCACACTGCACATCTGCCCTTTTTTCCTTCTTCTTGTTTTTTTTTTACAAAATAACAGTCAAAACATAGGCAATCTCCAAATCGACTCTCCTAAATCGGCATCGGACCCAAACATCTGGCATCGGTCAGGCTCTACCTATTTTTATAGTCCTCAACCAAGGACTGTGAGAAGGAGACAACACTAGCATGACATGCAGAGAGGACAAAGTGTCAGCCGCTCTTGCTGTGTGGTGTGCATGCACACATGTACGGGTGTGTATGCGTGTGCATGTGTGTGCGCAGCTGTCGTGAGACACACATGACATAGCAGACAAGGGGCATTTGCTGCAGTGCTATTGACTCGCTCGGAGGGGGGGGGCTTTACATCATAAGGCTCATATTGATCACACAGATTCTGAGATGCACCGCGGACATCTGACACCACTGCCATATGTCCACATGATATCATATAATGAACCACACACACTGTCATACATGTGTCCCTGTGCGTGTGTGCACTCACACCACGCACGCACGCACACACACACACTGGTACATGTATGCATGTAGGCCTATACATGACAGTATGCAGCAGACACGCTCACTATACGCACACACGCACGCGCGCACGCATGCACCCGCACGCACACACACACACACACACACACACACACACACACACACACACACACACACACACACACACACACACACACACACACACACACACACGTTTGTATTACTATTTGTATTACTATACTGTGAGGACACCAACATTTAAAAACAGAGGTTTTATGAATGCCATTTCATTTTAATTTGATTAAATAGGTGAGCTACATCAGCTATTTTCAATGCACGACACCAGTGTGAAACTAAGTATAAATTTGATACAATTCCAACCACAACACCTAAAGCTAACCTAATCCTAACCCCACAACCTGAATATGTTCCTTATTTTATGCCCGACTCCCAAAATCCCCCCCACAGGACATTTTCAATTTCTTAAATTCTACTAAGCCTATACTAAAAATTGTACTATTTAACAAATACAAACACACACGCACGCACCTGCAAGCACACACACACACACACACACACACGCACGCACGGCACGCACGCACACACACACACACACACACACACACACACACACACACACACACACACACACACACACACACACACACACACACAGATTGACACTAGATTGCTGTTTGTATAATTACTATTACATCAGTGGGGGGGTCGGTTACATACTATGTTCATTTTCATAACAACACTGCGCTGTGTGTGTGTGTGTGTGTGTGTGTGTGTGTGTGTGTGTGTGTGTGTGTGTGTGTGTGTGTGTGTGTGTGTGTGTGTGTGTGTGTGTGTGTGAGCCCGCGCTGTACCTTTAAACGGTGGGCGTGGCTCCACTACTACGACCCGCCTTTTATGCATATATCCAACTCTTCCCTCCCTGAAACAAGTAGTGCAGTAGAAGCGCAGCGTAGAAAGTGGCCGCAGCCACACTGACTCTTTTAAAACCAATCCAGCCCTTTTGAGGCGTGGGACACGCACGATCGGCACTATTAAAGGACAATCGGGAAGAAAAAAAACGGGGGGGAAAGCCCCTTTTTTATTGAATCAATCACTGATACGGAATCATTGGATCGGATGTGTTTTCGGTCTTTTGCGCACCGTGATGAATCCATGAAGACTCAAAGCTGCGCTTTCCTTTCTAACGCCAGGTAAAACATAGTTTTGACATCCTTGGCTGTTTCTTCAGGAACTTGTTCCGTGATGATGTGTGTATTCAGGTGTAATTGGCAGTGGTGCCACAAAGAGTCACTCCGTGATCTAAAGGCTGTTTAATTAAGAAGTTTGGTCTCTCGATTGAAGCAAATTGATTAGTGCTTGCCTTGCAGCTGAATTGTTTTAGTCTGAAGAACCAGGGAGTTTTTAACTGATCAACTGTGCAGGAGCTTGAACATTATTAGCACTGGACCAAGACTATCATATATGTATTTTAATCGAGTCTGACTTTAAGTCAGACTCGATTAAAATACATCTATGATAGTCTTGATCCAAGGCTAGAACATTATAGTTATGCAACTTAAAGATGTTTTCTGGGGGGTCCATCATCTTTCAGGGACCTTTAATCTCCATAATGTGGGGCTGGTGAACAGAGATGTCAGTGTACCAGAGCAGTGCCAGTGCTGTTATGTAATGCAACTCTGTTGCGAAACTTTAAAGTTCTCAACAGCAACAGAATGTACCAAAGAAGTGTCAACTTTAGGCAAGTTAGTAGTTCGTTGCTCTGCTTGGGATACATGATGTTACAGCTTAACGGTGGCTTGCTTGAAGTATCATCAATCATGCACACTTTTGGCCCTAAATGGGTGCATTTAGAAATAAACCCAGATCCTAAAAATAAACCCAGATCCTAGAAATAAACCCAGATCAACAGAAAGCAGCATGGCGATTTAATTTGTTCATAACACAACATTAATAATGATAAGACACAACATTGATGTGTTCCCAGACAGAGGTCATAAAGAGTGACTCCCTCCAGCCGCCACGGCGCCCACGGTCCAAATGCCCGGCGTCAGCTCCACGGCGTCCCGCTATGAGAACTGGGAGATGATGATGGAGTACGACCACTACCAACACTACTTCTATGACGATCTCCACGACCCGGACGAGGACTTCTTCAAGTCCACCACGGCGCCGAGCGAGGACATATGGAAGAAATTCGAGCTGGTGCCGACCCCGCCCATGTCCCCCATCCGGACTGTGGAAGGGTCGTCGGGCGGCAGCAGCAACAACAAGGTCGGACAAACGCTCGGGGACAAACTGGAATGGGTCTCTCAGTTCCTGGGGCAGGACGAGGAGCAGGACGTGCCCTGCAAAGTGAGCACGGCCGGTGAAACGTTGAGCAACCTCAGCTCCATCATCATCCAGGACTGTATGTGGAGCAGCTTCTCGGCCGGACAGCAGCTGGAGAAAGTTGTCGGGGAGCGGTACGCCTCTTCTTGTGCCGCCGCCGGGTCAGTGGCGGCCGGGGAGCGGTACGCCTCTTGTGCCGGGTCAGGGTCAGTGGTGGCCAAAGTACAAACGGGACCGGGGGGCGCGCCCTCGGGGACAAGGGGGGCACAGAGCCTCCCGGCGTCCGACGCGCCGCTCCTCAGCAGCCTGGCGGCGGACTGCGTGGATCCAGCGGCCGTTCTCACGTTCCCCTTGACCGGTGGGGGCTGCAAGAAACAAGTGTCCTCCGGCTCGGAGTCTCACACCGACTCATCAGGTCAGTAGAACCAGCTTCTTGAGCCTAATTTATAGGCTACTTATAGTTGTCTGTTCCACTGTTGTGCTCAGTAAATAGCAGATCTACAAGCTCACAACGCGTCATGTGTTGTGAGCTTGTAGATCTGCTATTTATTGCATGCAACACCACACCAGCACGCAACTAAGTATAGATCAGGCTTTAAGAGTAAATGCAAAACACATGTGATGTGCTTGTTTGGCAATTTTCCAAAACCAACGATCGTGTGTTACGATTTTGTGTTTGGTTGTTGGAATTGATGTTTCATTTTGTGTCTCGCCCTTATTTGCCTTATCAGTAAGGACTGACATTGCACACATTATGACTGCATTGCGTTACTTTGGTGCATGCAACACATGCTTCAAGCCTAGAAAGCGACCCGCCCATTCAAACATCTGTTCCTTGGCAGGGGTCCAAAACCCCAGCTGCTACCTTCTTCCTTGTTCTCCCAGCCTCTTCTTACAAGCAATATCCTATCCTGAATTAGATTTTATATAAATTAAATAATGATATCCATCTGATCTTTATTTAGGTATGGGAGGACAAACGAGGCGTTTTAGTTTTGCCTACCCCACTAATTATTTAATTTTCCTCCCCTAATTGGAGACCTACTTTTTCATCCCATACCCAATATGAACCCATATGATCTAGATTGGTATTTAGGTTACCATGTGATGCTGAGCTGGACCATACATAATAGTGTGTGGAATGTCACAATGGGAACTTGTTGCAGCAGTGCAGGGCGCCAGCATTCCTTCACTCAACAGGCTGCAGTGCCAATTGTGTCAGTGGGTGGATTTGGACTGAGTGAGTTCAGGCAGTGAATAGGACAGGATTAGCCGTTTACCAGCTACACTGGAATTCTATTCTATTTACTCCTCAGCATTAGGTCACACTGTTAAAGAGAAACATTGCATGTTTGCTCAAGCAGGAGGCGGATGAACAGTTGTAGGGAATGATTGATATATTGGTACAAAACTGGCATTGTTCTGTATTTCAGTGTACCGTGTAATATGAGATCTTCTTGTCACTTCGAAACCATAAAAGAATAATAGCTCAGTGCCCCACCCTCCCTTTATTAATCCATCATCAGCCCTTCATGCTCCTGAGTGTTCATGTATAGCTGTTACTACCCGTGAGCAGTCAAATCTGGAGGGATGTAATTACTTTAAAAGTGTGTTTCAATTTACAAGAGCAATGAAATCTCCCAAGAGTCTAGTCAGCTGGTGGGGATCAAGCCGATAAGGCCCTTCCACACGTTTTAAAAGCTAATTTCCACTTGAGTAAATAGAGGGGCGAAAGGTTTTAGATGTGTGCATTGCTGATTGCCTCTAAACTGTCTGCAGCTCGCTCTCCTCTCTATCTGGGGGGCGGGGGCATTTTCACATAAGAAACTGAGCTAATGCAGTAATTAGTGGAGACATGCGTGAGATTGTGCACTCTGCAGCGTGCATTCGAGAGACGAATGTGTGTGTGTTTTGCAGATGTTGAGTTCACTGTGGTACAATCATTCCTTGGGACTCTGCTGCTGTCTGTACTTTCTCTGCCTCTCACACTTAAGAGTAAAATCCTCAATGGCATTTTGATTAACACGTTCCTTGTTTCCCCTTTCAGACGACGAAGATGAGGATGATGAGGACGAAGAGGAGATTGATGTGGTGACTGTGGAGCACAAGCAGCACAAGCCTCGGCGACTGGTCAACACCCGCAAACCAGTGACCATAACGGTACGAGCGGACCCCCTGGACCCCGGCATGAAGCGTTTCCACATCTCCATCCACCAACAGCAGCATAACTATGCTGCGCCCTCCCCGGACACTCTCCCCCCACACGTGGAGCCCCCCCGCAAGCGGGTTCGACAGGAGACCTCCATCCAGGTCCCCCAAACGCCGCAGAACTCTCCCCCCCACCAGCCGCGGCCTGGCCACGCGCCCCTGAACTCAGAGAGCGGAAAATCTCGTGTTGCCGTTGCGGGAGTCGGGTCCGAGTCACCCAACCCCAACGCCTCTTCGCCTACCTCCTCCACAACACCTTCCTCACCCCCCTCCTCGTGCTCCTCCTCATCCTCATCCTCATCCTCCTCTTCCTCCTCCTCCTCCTCCCACCCCCACAGCTTTCCCTCCAAGTCCCAGTCCTACTCCCATCTCTCCAGTCCCCAGTCCTCTGACTGCGAGGACACGGACAAACGCAAGGCACACAACTTCCTGGAACGCAAGCGGCGCAATGACTTGCGTTCGCGTTTCCTTTCGCTGCGGGATGAGATCCCAGGGTTGGCAGAGTGCCCCAAGACACCCAAGGTGGCCATCCTGACGCGTGCCACGGAGTACTTGCAGCAGCTGCATGCCAATGAGAGGCAGAAGGCACACGAGAGGAGACAGCTGAAAGCCAGGCAGCTGCAACTGCTGCGAAGGTTGGCACAGCTCAAACGATCCTGAACCAGAGGACTGGCACACGGCACGCCACACACAAACGCATTTACACTTGCAGAACTGAATGGGACTAAATGAAGGAGAAAACACACTAATATTCACTTTCTTGAGTGGGTCACGGTGGAGTGGTGTGGGTGGATTGTACTTTTTTATTTTTGTTTTTCTATTTTTGTTGTTTGCACATTAGCTTCTGAGTGATTGACAGGGCAGTTAGCCTTTCAGGACAACAAGCTAGGGAACTGTTAATTTAGGGGTATGATTAATATGCCCATTGTTATATATATATTTTGGCTTTATCTCCCTGCTATACTGTATATCCCTTGTTTAAAAAATTATATAATAATTTGAGTGATTAATATTTGCTAGTGGAGGATAGTTTTCAACATAAGGGGCTTGCTGCTGGACGATGCGCAGGTGCTGAAGTTGTCAAAGGTTGAACTGCTACAGCTGTGCTGTTTGAGTCATGCATGGTCTTAGAAATCATCCTCATCTTGCTTGGGCTGGGCCCACTCTGAGCTGTGGGGTGTCCCCTTTCTTGTTAAGTCTGCAAAGCCTGCTGAATCTCACTCCCTCTGGTTTTCCTCCTCCTTCTAATTTCTTAATCTAGCCTTTCAGTGGGCCAGCCTTTTCTTTTGCCCACTGTTTTTGCAAAGCACCCAACTTGTCATTTTTGTTCCTGTCCTGAACCTATTTCTGCTTGTTCCTTTTTTCTTTCACGCTCTCTTGCTATTGGCCTCATCATGTTTTTCCCCTAAACATTTTATTTGTTTTATACTGTTCTATTTTCTTTATTTATTCCCCTTCTCAGTCATCCAGCAAGTTTGAGGCATTCTCTTTCCAATACAATTGGTCACATTTAGGCAACTTTTAATAGGACAGAGTTTGTCGCTGTTCAATTTGGTGAGAGGTGGTTGCTAAATCCCTTGTTCTCCTAGCTTAAGGTTTACAGATTCTAGTAATGTGAAAGGTGAAGGGCATTATTGAAGTCATCGAGAAACAAGTTATATGGGCACAAATGAATAATGAGGACCGTGCTGCTTTATCTGCATCTCTAGAGCAGCCTCAGATTTTGCTGTTCCACTCTTAACCTCTCTACCTGCAGGTCCAGCCAATAACATCACCATGTTGCTTTCCTCATGCACGAGAGGACCTTATGACATCACCATGCCCATGGTAACGGACTGTTTTGCAGCATTATTCATGAGTGGAAGTGTGAGTGACGCACGACAGGACAGAGGCATACACTAGCATGCCATGTAGCCAATGTTTGAGTTTATTATTATGCACGTGTAAAGAAATAAGAATCATGATGATTCCATTATATCTTTATTTGTGATGTGCCATCGAGACCAGCCAAAAGGTGAATGTCGGCTTAGATTTCAAAACAAAAAAACGTGTTAATCTGTTTGTTTAGCCACTTAAGCCCTATATTCAAAATGTTTCCCAAATTTTCCCAAATATTTCAAAATGGCCAATCTACAAGCTTGTAGATCTGCTGTTTTTGTACATTTTCGCCTATAATGACATGCCCAAAACATGGATGCCAGGGTAAAAGTGGTTAATTCCCATGTATCAGCAATGCCAACTTTTGCTTGGAAATGAAGCCCTATTGATTTGAAAATGACATTTCTTTTTTCATATTGCTGTCTGATATCATCTGTGAATTAATCGAGTTCACTTTATAATTTTGTATTTTATTTTTGTTTATGTTTGAAACGATGCCTAGAAAAGCCTTTCATGGTATGTAGACTGTCTTGTTTGGATGTTTGTATATAGTCTCCTCGCTGTATAGTCCCTTCCAAACCAAAACCAGAGCTGTCTACTATACTCTTCCTGGATTCTTTTTCCTGTGTCCTTAACCAGGGCCAGGCTCGCTGGCTTTTCAAAGATAACTCAAAGCTTCTATTTTTGTTAATAAAATGATTATGGAAAAAACTGTCAAAATAAAACACTTAACTGAATATTGATCACACTAGCCACTTTGTGAGACCACTTTCAATGCCTAATTGCTTTCTTTACTGTTTGGTTTGTTGATTTGTACGTGTCAGTTGTCAAGAAAAAAACAAACGTTTTGTACTATATTTTCATACAGAGTTGTTTTGGGTGTGAGTTAATGTTTTATTTGTATTGTAGCCGGTTGGGGCCCTATTGGTGGTTATGTGCTGACACACTACAGCTGGTCTCTTCTCTTCTTTCCAGATCAACTTGCCAGAATACCCCTGTATTCAATCAAATCATTGTAGCTAGCACACTGTCAAATCTGACAGTGGGTGGGTGTTTTTTTTAAAGAGGATCTGCTTGTTAAAACACTGGCTATGCGGTGTCAGAGATTGCTCTATGCTTGTTAGCAATCCCGGTGCTCATTTTGTGTCCATAAGCCATATCCTAGATACAATTGTAGCCCTGAAACTAGTACTGTACTGCAAACCACTTGATCACAGTAAGTAGCATGCCCTCTTTGCCAGGGGACTTGTGGTTTTGTTGGGGCTGTAGCCCTTGAGAAGAAAATACCCCATGCTACAATTTGTAATCCCCAAAGCCTGGATTATTCCCCTTTGCCTTTCATGAGGCAAAGGGAGAGAGGCTGGGAGTAGAAGAGTTAGTAAGGACGGGAAAGTTTGGTCAAGGAGAGGATGGAATGGGTTAAAAATGATGCTTTTGAGCATGGTACTTATTACTAGCAATCAGCCTCATTAACTTACTCTGTCTCTGCCTCCTCAACAAGCTACATATGTCCTAGCTAATAGATTCAGCACATAGTGTACCAATGTTGGCCTTAATCGCTCTTTTTCTTTGTTTTGGAGGGTAGAGCCTCGGGAGTTAGACCATAGGCTTCTTTTGCGTTTTATTTGTTTTGGGTCACTGGTCCCTGCGGTCAGCACAGACATGGTCAGCAGCGGACATCGCTTTCTTTGAGTGAAGGTTAATTTACACTTTGTTGCACATCTCTTTCACCTGACAAAAAATACATATTTGTTGAGTGATGCTTGTCGAAGGGGTCGTACAGCAAAGTATAAATTGGCCACTATGGAGCCTTGTCTCAGCACTTTGTTCAGTACCTCATTAGCCTATCTGTATGGGAGAGTATGTTCAATCCAATTAATAAACTAAATGTTAGCCATCATATTTGTTGCTTCTGTTTGATTGAATACAATGTCCCCCTGCAGACACACAATACTCACACTTTCAAGACGCAGTGTCAGTGATGGGTTATTCTTTTGTAGTAAATTGTTTCACCATTACCATATCAGCATAATGTGATAAATGGATACAACAACCATGGGGTTTGTGTATGTTTATGCTCTACCAAGGCTTTCAACAACTATTAATAGTGGCCACAATGCATCACTTAGTTTGACCTGGTTCAGAATCTAGCATTATGCCACGTGTTTTAATATAACAACCACCTGTATGAGTGGATTCACATCACCTCACCCTCTCTTCATCCTGCTTTAACTCTGAACGGTCTCCTAGGCAACACATCCTGGTACCTCTGCCATGGCAACAAGCATTATTCTCACTACTGCTCAGCTGCTAGTTTCCATAGAAACAATCCCAACCATTCCTTTTCCCCTGTCAAGACATTTAATGGAAAGTTAGTTATGGAAAATCTGATCCATTCAAGAATGTGTTAATTCATTCTAATACTTTGTAAACAATTAGATTACAAACTTATACTGGCTGCTACATGTCCTGTTAATTCTGACTTTGCCAGTTTAATACGATTTAAGTCTAGGAGTGTGACTCACGTTTCATTACCAAATTCAATATGCAATTACATGGCTGAATGTTACAAGTAGAACATACTAAAATGCATTGCCCCTGAGAAAAAAACGAAAGAAAAAAAAATGACTCAGACAAAATCAAGAATTACTTTCTTTTGCTTATTTACAGGACTCACTAGGTGTAGCTCCTCATTTTTATCTACTGGTAATTAACAAAACATAATTAAACCACTTAACATCAAAATATACTTATACTAGCTAAAGTAAAAGTAGTCATTGTAGAATGCTCATTTCATAATCATAGGTTATTGGACTGTAAATAAAGGTACAAGTGGTAAAGGTGGAGCTCATTTTAACGACTTTACTGCATATACTGATGGGTAGCCTAAAGTGTAAAATATAATTTATTAGCTGATTTATAATTTGTAACTTCTAAAGCTGGCTCTGAAATGTAGTGAAGTATAAATTAGCATGTGAAATTAGCAAATGGAAATATTCAAGTAAAGTACAAATACCTCTATGTAAGCTCTTTAAAGGTGACTCTCCACCAAACAGACTACTTCAGACTACACGCACACACACACACGCACGCACGCATGCACACAGGCATGCACACACACACACACACACACACACACACACACACACACACACACACACACACACACACACACACACACACACACACACACACACACACACACACACACACACACACAAACACACATTTCATGTGGAATATTAAAAAAAGAAGAGAAAAAAAAGATAAATGCACAGCATACCTCCATCTATGTGGAGGACAGCTCTGTTATTGTAAGAGCTGTGTGGTTGTGTGTTATTATTAGCTTGGAGATCTATCAATATTTTGATACAGTTTGTTAATTTTGGCAAGCAACACCGTGGTACTGTGGTTCTCAAAGTGGGGTCCGGGGACCCCTGGGGGTCCTTGAGGGAGTTCCAGGGGGTCCCCAGCTAAATGATAGATAGTTAGGAACCAAATGGACTCTTATGGGTCTGTAACTCAAGAGTGTGGACCAATGGACCCTAACAAGTCCATAATTTGTTCCATTTGTACACTCTCTGAGTTAAATTAACATTGATTTTACAATATAAATTGGGGTCCCAGAGATAGAAATGCCATTAAATGGGGGTCCGTAGACCGTAATGCATGTCAAACTGATGATGTCTCTAATGGGGTTCCCTGAGCTGGCATATCTTTTCAAATGGGGGTCCGTGGGCTAAGAAGTGTAAATGTGGGGGTCCTTGACATGAACAAGTTTGGGAACCAGAACCACTGTTGTAGCACAGTGGTATTCCAAGTGGATTCCAGGGACTCTGTGGGTTCCTTTAGCTTCGGTGGGGGGGGGTCTACATTGACCCTTAGACGTCTGTAACTCTGGACAGTGTACAAATGGAACCAAATGGACGCGGGTCCATTTGGTTCCATTTGTACACTGTCAGAGTTAAGGGGAGACCTTGAAATGTAAAAGTTTGGGAACCACTGCTGTAGTTTAGTTACATCCCAGGCTTTACTCACTGCGCATGCGCCAGGCTGTCAGCTGGTTGAGTGCAAGACAGAGCATCATGGCGGCGTCCGCTCGCACTGTGCAATGCGCCGTGCAGAGGAACATCTTACCTCCTTTAGTGGTGATTCTAGGAGCCACTGGCACCGGGAAGTCTAAACTAGCCATGGAGATCGGTAAACGACTTCAGGGCGAAATAATCAGCGCCGATTCCATGCAGGTAAGAATGACAGAAACACGGGGAAATGATCTGCATTAGAGCACTGGTTTCTTGGTCGAAGCCAGTGGTGTGAAGTAACTGAGTACATGTACTCAAGTACTGTACTTAAGTACAATTTTGAGGTACTTTTTCTTTCTTCAGTATATCTGCAATACTTTTACTTATACTCCACTACATTACAGAGGAAAATACTGCACTTTTAGCCCACTGCAATTATTTGAAAACTTTATTTACTAGTTACTTTGTAGATGTGTAGATTATTATTACAAAACACGTCACCACTTAAGCCCTATATAATATTTCAACCGTTTGATCTACAAGCCCACAATACACGTCGCGAAGGACCTATCATTTGCGTTTTAACATTTTGAACTTGTGAAATTGGACATTCTGCACAATGAGTACTTTTACTTTTGGTACCTTGAGTATATTTTGATGCTGATACTTTTACTCAAGTACATTTTGAATACGGGACTTCTTCTTGCACCGGAGTATATCTACATTGCATTGCAGTATTGATACTTTTACTTGTGAGTACTTCTTCCATCACTGGTCGAAGCCATCGTCGTGGTATTATGTTGTTGTTAAAGTGCAAGGATCAATTGTCAAATTATGTACGTGTCAGCGAGGCTTGACAACAAAACATTGACTTAATGAGCGTATGACATCATAATTAGATGGATTTAGCGAGGTTACTTGTGAATGAAAGACAGAATGCGAGCAGAAAGCAGCCCATTCCATACATCAATGACTGCAAATGACCACAATAATGCAGGTGGTATAATTAATTTGTACATTAACAAATTAACTGCCACACGATGTAGATTTATGGTTGTGTGTGTGTGTGTGTGTGTGTGTGTGTGTGTGTGTGTGTGTGTGTGTGTGTGTGTGTGTGTGTGTGTGTGTGTGTGTGTGTGTGTGTTGTGTGTGGTGACTGTTGTTGACAGGGACGGAAAGCAGACCAAATAAAAGTACATTATAATATTCTACAGACAGGAGCAATAGCGTTTAACAATTACATGCACCTCAACACCTACAGGGGAGGGAGAGAGAGATGAACTCAAAATGCACTCATGGCTTATTATTGTCTTGGCCTTAGGCCGATTCTACAGATGTCTTCTAAATCCTATCCATGTCAGTGGTTCTCAAACTTGTTCATGTCAAGGAGCCTCAATTATATTGATCCCATCTCAAAAATATTTTGTTCCAGGGACCCCCCAGAAGCGAAGATTTGAGTAAAAATGATTTGCTTTAAAAATAGTAATAATAAAAAACAACTATATATATCTATATATGTGTGTGTGTATGTATATATGTATGTGTGTATATATATATATATATATATATATATATATATATATATATATATATACATGTTGTATATAAATAAATGACATAGACTTTGTGGTGAGTTGCCTCTGACATTAAGCATTAACTACTCTGTAATTAGTGATAATACTTAACTAGAACGACTGATTCCAGGTCATTTTTGCAACTTTTTGTTTAATCAATGCTCATCCTGGACTCCTGGTCAGCAAATTGTGACAATACTGATAGAAAGATACAGTTTATGTGGATCATACATCCACAACATGTCCTCAATAGGAGAGAATGACCAGTTTTTAGAGAATAGTTTGTTGAAATACCTTTGACGTAGTCATTTTTTCATTTTTTTCATTTTTTTTAAGGTCTTAAAAGTCCTTAAATTGTCACCAAAATCATGTGCACACAGGTTGAGAACCACTGTCCTAACATATAGTAAGAGAGAAACAAGAGCTGGTACAAAATGCAGGGCCAAGACTGTTCACCTGGGGGAGCGCAACCAGTGTTGTTGTTTGATAACCGCAGGACGGGGTCTCCATCTGGAATTATAGTACACGGTTTCAGATGTGGGTAACATTTTTCCAGTGAGGAACAGGAATAAGCATGCCTTAATTTGGCTGTGCTAGAAGACTCAACGACTTTGTAAGCCCTAGGGCCCATTCCCACGAAGTAATTAAGCTGCAATGTGTGAGTTTTATGTCCTTGTCCTACCCGGCATTCAAGGCCATTCGAGCCCAGGTCTCCCATGTGGGAGATAAAATGTATATATCTCACCCAAGAGAAATGCACGATTGCCCATGGGAGATATTGTGCTCATGAGCTCCAGGCAGTACTGCTTGTCAACCAGTAGGTGTCCTTTCTGACACAAGGGTCTAAATTAGGGAGATTAGGGAGACTACCTCCGACTGCTGCAGATGTACAAGCTATATTGTATTAACATACTCTACACACTGGTTCTCATCGTGAGGTCCAGGGGTCCCTGAGGGGTCCCCAGTTAAACGATTGATAGTTGGAAACTAAATGGATCCTTATGGGTTTGTAACTCTTATGAGTGTACAAAAGGAACCAAATGGACCCTTGAAACTGAAAAGGTTGAGAATGACTTATCTACCATACAGATAAAGTAAAAGTAAAGTTCTACTTCATTCAAATAAGTTCCGGACTGCAGCTTTAAATTTAATCACATCATGACAATAAATGGATTTTGAAATGACAGTTCGCAACAGGTCTTAGCATGATGTCTTCCAATGGCCTTTTTTCCCCTCGCTCTCCAAATCTCCCTATCTCTCTCTCTCTATGACCCTCTGTCAGTGTGTGTTTGCCCCCCCCCCCCATCTCTCTCTCTCTCTCCCTGTGTGTCACAGCATGACAGCATGAAAACCTCTCACGCTGCATTGCTTGGCTTTCTTCACAGTTGTGCCCCGCCCACCTCCTCACTTTCTCAGGCTCTGTTGCGATAGCAACCTGAGATCACACGCACAAAAGGTTGGCGCTGTTGTCTGGGTCATACTGACACTGTCGCCCAGTGTTTCAACCCCCCCCCCCCTCAAACACACCCATAGCCCCCCCCCCAAAAAAACCTCACGATTCCAGCTTTCCCTCCAATTTGACAATCTCTAACAAGGACTATGGTGACCTTATCTGCTCTTTGATGGAAGAGTGATTGCTGGCACCAGGCAGTGATGATGACGTCTGTTCCGTCATTGGGCTATTTCACGGTCGTTTCTTTTTTCTCTCCCAGTGTGAATGCCGTGTTCCCCCCCCCCCGTGTCCTTGACAGTGTGCCCCCTCTGTGGGGAGTGAGTCTTCCACCAGTCACTGGTATGGCTAACTGGGTTACGCTAATAACGCTTCAGCCCAGAATATCTCTACAACCAACAGCACTGGCCTAGTTACGGCAGACTAGACCAAGCCAATCTTGACAATCCACACACAACTTGTTGCTATAGCCGTTGTACGTGTGTACGTGTCTCTGTATTCAGCCAGGCAGACTAATACAGTCATAGATGTACAGTACACACCACACTCCTGTGCGAGGGAGAGAGCCTGATGGGAGTATTTCCTGGAATTCCATGCGCTTTTTCTCATTGATTTTCAACCCCGCCCATTACTGGCAAGTTGAAATTCTGACTGTTCTCTCTCTGTCCCCCATGGGGAGGACAGAGTGTAAAGTGTGTGAGTGGCAGAGAGCGAGAGAGAGAGACGCACACAGAAAGAAACTGCTTATGTGAGAAGAGGCTGTGTGTAGGCTAGCACCGTGCGTGTTGTCTTTGGGATAGGAAACAGTCTGGTCTTGTTTGGGAGAAAGCAGCATTGTGCTGAGCCGGTGCATATTCAGTGCCGTGCAACGCTAGGCTAGCAGCTGATAGTGAATGGGCACACTGTGACCAGTGGGAAGTGTCCATTGTCCCAGGAAGAATTGGTTCCCACACTCCCTAACACTCCCATTGTGTTATGCTGTGCCCCCTCCCCTACAGACTAGCCCCGGCTCATGCCCCCTACCCAGAGTTCATTGGAAATGCAGGGGATATTATTCACTCATTAAATGAACATGCTATCTATGGCATGCACAAGTGCCAGGCTGTACTGTTAATGAATTAGGCCCTGCGAGTGTTGTACAAAGGCTTGGGAAATATCAATATTATATCAATATCGTCACGTGATACATGACTGGGAGTGAATGATAATATTGTCTTGAGACTTTGGATATCGTAATATCATGATATGGCGTAAGTGTTGCCAGTGTAGATTTTATTTTGACATTGGTGCCTTACTGCCTTCCATGCTTCTTTTCTTGTCTTTTCTAACTTACAAAAGAAAATTTCATCTGTGCTCGTGTGATGTGACAATAATGTTGAATCTGAATCTGGTGTTGTCTATTCCTGGTTATAAAGGCTGCATTAGGATCAGAATCACTTAAAATAGAGGACAGGACAGATATAGTCATTGCAATATAGTCAGCCGATTCACTAAGCTGGTCGTAAATAACATGTAAATAAAGTGACTAAAGAAGGGTGTATTTTCTCGAAGCAAAAACCGATGTGCAATTCACAAAGGGGTGTGTAAGTCCCTCAAATGTGCGGATCGCAGTTGTTCCTCATTTTTGCCTGACGGTCAGAGGCGCGTTCATGTGGGAGATCATATGCATTCATTGTTCCAAGCCCCATTGAAGACCATAAAAGGCAACCGGAAACAGACGAAATACGACGCTGCTCTCCAAAATGGACAGATCTACAAGCTTATAACGTGGCGCAACGCACCCTATGACTACTTGCTGATCAGCGGAAGCGTAGTCCCTCACGCGATTGAACGTTTATAAAGTAAATTGCCAACTGTCATGTCACGTGTTAGAAGTTTACAGTTTAATCCCACCACCAAATAATAGGCTAATAAGACAACAACAAATGGATATTATACAGTTTAAGCCTTTTCTACTGAACATTGCTCACCTTTAGCGTGGTAAAAAGATGATGCTAGGATCCAGCAGGGCATACTGGCACGCTGCTATCGGATAGATTATGGACCAGAGCTTTATTGATTACTGAGGTGAATTTCGTCTTTTGGATTAATCACTGTCCTACGTCGGAACTCAGAACAGCTAGACTTCATACACTGTTAACTCATCAGATGGTAAGACTTATCAGGCTATTGTGTGTGGTGTTCATGTGATTAATATACAGTAGCCTGGCCTGGGCGGCAGCGTGGCTGTCCAGGCACCCTAGGCTGCAATGCCAGCCTGACAGCGTGTCGCGAGTTCGACTCCCGATCCCGACTACCTTTGCTGCGTGTCACTCCCCTTCTCTCTCCCCATTTCCTGTCAGTCTACTGTCCTATCCATAAAGGCATAAAAGCCCCCAAAGAAAAATTAAAAAAATAAATACAGTAGCCTACAGTATTATAAATTAATACCACGATACAATGGAGGCCCGTCTCAACCTTCCAGTGACATTAAGGCATGATATTTTTGTCTATTTTCATCATTATGTGAAATGTTGTCTGAGTCGGCCGCCACTCACAAACACGCTGAGAGACCTAATAATTCAGATGTAAATGCAACTGATGGCCTACAAAATAAATAAAAATCAGTAGAATGTAGTACTAGTATTATGCATAGGCTACTAGCAATGTAGTTTCTTTTTTATATATATACGTATGTGTTGAACATTTTGGGCACATACATATTTTGTTTGAGGTTTGGCACTATTTTAATTGATTTTGCATGAAGAATAAAGCATTCTAAAGACATACGCAAGCTTTGATCCCTGGTAAGTCAGCCTCGGCGCAGAAGCGGAAGTCCCGCTAAATCAGACTACTGACATGGGAAGTTGCGTAAATTCCCTTATATTCCCGCAAAATATGGGCGTAAACAGCTTAGTGAATCGAACCGATGACATTTATATATGGAGAAAAGTTACTTTTTCACTTCACAAATGGAAAGATTTACAAAATGATGGTCAACCTGGGTTACATATGTAAGCCAGACAAGGTTTTATGGGTTAATTGTTCATGTAGTACACGGTCTATGGATTTTGGTTGTCTCACTTTTATGTTTAGTTTTTTCTACCATGTGATTCTTTCCTTCATTATTTGATACACAGTGATAGGGTTAGTGGAAACCCATTGGGTCTCTTTAGATCACAATCTAAAGGTGGAATATCTCCTGGCACGCTAAGGTGCGGTATTGTTTATTGTGCTTCCCTTTCTCATATTTTATGTAGTTATGGTCTCCACCAGGCCGAAGGCATGGCAGAGACTATGTTTTGCACTCTGTTCGTCCGTCCGTGTGTCCGTCTGTCTCTGTCTGCGAGCAGCTAATCGCTCGATTGCAGCGAAAGCACACTCGCTGGGCGCCAGAGCAGAACCTCTGAGCAGGGAGAGGGGTCACCTGAGGTTCCAGGGAGCAATTTAATGTTTTGGTGTGTGTGTGGGTGTGAACGTGGTGGTATGAAGAGAAAAACTATTTAGTGCTGTGAGTGTACAGTGAGTATTAGCCAAGTGATTATAACAACAGAGGTGGGAAGCTTCCATATTCTCTTAAAGGGCAAGACCACTTTGGTAGAGGTTTGGGTTGTGTAGTTACCTTGCCATGATGTAACTCCAAAGGTGGACCAGAAATCAAAAATAATTGCTCCATTGATTAGAAATTGATAATTCAAAATATGCTCCTCATTGACTTACATTGTACGGTAAAACAGCTCTCAAAGTCACTCTTTTAGCACATAAACGAACGCAAACCAAGTTGATTCAGACAATATAGAACATCACCAAACCCAGTACTGTTTTTTTCCGCGGATCCGGATCCAGATCTTCAAATAGTAAAATCAACATGAAGTTGACATTTTTATTAAAAAAACAAACAGTACTGGGTTTGGTGATGCTCTATATTGTCTGAATCAGCTTTGTTTGGGTACATTTATGTGCTAAAACAGTGACTTTGAGAGCTGTTTTACCGTACAATGTAAGTCAATGAGGAGCATATTTTGAATTATCAATTTCTAATCAATGGAGCAATTATTTTTGATTTCTTGTCCACCTTTGGAGTTACATCATGGCAAGGTACACAACCCAAACCTCTACCAAAGTGGTCTTACCGTTTAAGGACAACGTTAGCACTGTGGCTATGGAACACAAGTTTGGGCGATGTGGCATGTCTGGCAGGCAAGGCTGAATGCTTTTATGTCACCTTGGCCCATATAGGGTAGCCCTATTTAATAAGGTTGTCTGATATTCAAGCAGTCTTTTGTAAGAAAATAAGGATGTAAAACCTTTGTAGATCAGAAAGTTTATATGATTGATAACCAATGTAATGTGAATCCCATATCGGTATGTTGTGGCCCCTGCTCTCAGGACTCTAATGCTTTCATCCCTGTGTATGTGTTATTAGGGCCTGACCAATGTATTGGTCAGCTGATATTCGCCTATCGCAAATATATCTACCAGCATATACTGTAGTATGTTGTCTGATTTGAAATGGGGTGGGGAGCGTGATCTTTGTCACTGCAATGACTGCATGTGCTCCTATGGGGTGGGGCGGTGTCCGTCAACAGCGAATGCCTGTCACAACTATTACATAATTGCCTAATTGCAATTATTTGAGATAATCGCAAACATTTTTTGCATAATCGTCATAATTATTTCTGAGCCCTAAGCGTGTTGCATAGATCAGCTATTTCCACTATTCATGTTTTTTTGAAGTATAAAGTATAAACACATTCATTGCCAGGTATTAATTAATTAATTAATCCGCCACTGCCAGTGGTTTTACCTTATTTTTAGTCTTTTTGACGATCCACCAATCTTTTTTTCCAACCCGGATGTAAACAAACGATCTGTCCGTGGAGACACGAGTCTAAATCTCATAACTGAGAATTGGAGTGTACGGAGTGGATTTTTTTTGGATGATGTCATTTCCGGTTCTGTCGTTTTCTGGATGTCAAGGGATCATTCATAGGTTGGTGAAGAGCACCATCTATCGTAAACCACTGAAAAGACTAAGACGCATGTACAGTATGCGTATTTGGCGGTGAAGTGTTGGATTTGAAAGGATGCATATATGCGTCCTTGGCAGGCAATGTGTTAAATATTTAAGTTATTTGTCATATCTGGCCTGTACAACTTTAGTGTTTTTAATGTGATTTCTATGCATAATGTTCCAATGTTCAACGACAGAAACGACTGTAAATATCCCAACTCGCCTCCAACTTTGCATATATTTGTAACAAAGGTTTGATATTGATAACCACATTTGGCACCTCCAGAGCAGAGCACCTGTCCCAACTCCAGACTCATTTTGAGCAGCTCAGACTGCACAGGCTGATTGTCAACCCAACAGAGCGTTCGTATATCAGCCAAGAATTCTCTAGCTAACACAACAATCCTGCAATACGTCACCTGAGGCTGAGGCTCTGTTCGCCATTACCACAGACGCTTCAGACTATGCCATTGGCACGGGGCACGAGCAGTCCAGCGTAGTCTGTAAATGGGATATCTGCGCCTGCCCACCTGCTCGACTGCCTGCCATATATATTGTGTGGCCGATATGTCACTATCAGAATTATTTGCTCCCTGATTTCAGCATCGCCCCCAAAAATCCAGTAATAATGATTAGACCCATTTGATCCTGCAGGGGAAATTCGGTTTTCAGCTTCACCCAGCTGATTGCTGCCCAAGTGGGCAGACTCGAGTGCAGGGGTGGGAGCAGTTGGGTTTAAGTGTCTTGCTCAGGGACACCTCGACACATTACCGGGAATCGAGCCTGGGACCTTCTGTTTCCCAGGTGGCCTACCCATTCCTGCTATGGCCGGCCCCAAGTATTGGTGGAGCCCTGCCCTAGTGTGTGTGTGTGTGTGTGTGTGTGTGTGTGTGTGTGTGTGTGTGTGTGTGTGTGTGTGTGTGTGTGTGTGTGTGTGTGTGTGTGTGTGTGTGTGTGTGTGTGTGTGTGTGTGTGTGTGTGTGTGTGTGTGTGTGTGTGTGTGTGTGTCAATGTGACAGTCATCCCACGCTCAGATTAGAGATGAATTGTATCCATCCACTCCTTCTCTGATCTGTCCCACATCATTCTCTCTCTCTCTTTCTGTCTTTGATTTTCTCTCTGTTTTTCTGTCTCTGCTGAAGTGGCTGTGCCTGTGAACTGTCTGGGGTTTGATGTATGTGTCTGCATTTTAACTCAGATGATGATGTCTCCCTCCCATTTTCATTAATTTCCTTGATAGCTTTTTGTACATCAGCGACAGAATCGAAGTTGTGTATATCTGTCTATATACAGTAGATGTGAGTCTGTGCGCATTATTGAGAGAATGCGAGTTATATATTTTTATTACATGCAAACGTGCGTTTGTGTATCCATGCACTGTAAATTGCAGTCAGTGGGCGTGGCGATGTCTGCTGCGGTCACTGCTACAGTGCAGCAACGAGGGAGGAGATGGAGGAAGAGAAGGATGGAGGAGAGAAAGAGAAGGGGGAGGTGGAGAACAACGTCATGAATGATTTATTAGTCTGGCATTACTGGGCCATTCCCTGCCGAGAGAAGAGAGAGAGACACAGAGGAGGATAAAATGATGGAGGGATGATTTGAAGGATGGAGGCGGGGGGTGGGGGGTGAGAGGGATGTTCTGGATAAAAATAGGGTTTAATAATAAAGGTTTTTGGAAAGGGTGGATAAAAGTAATGCATGCTGGCCTACAGTTGGTGTGTTTAATGTGGAAGGAAGTAGGCTGGGATTGTCGGTGTCTAGAGGTCAGCCTAAGGACACTTTGTACCCGTCTACCCAGACTGTAATAATCTGCACCATCTCTTCTCTCTAATGTGTTAGCCTCCTCTTTCATTTATTCTGTTGGCTTTTTTTCTCTGCTACAGCAGGTCTCTCTCTTTTTCTTTCTTTCTTTCTTTCTTTCTTTCTCTGTCTCTCTCTTTGACCCTGTTCTCCCTTTATAAGTGTTGCGTGCGTGCGTGCGTGTTGTAGAAGGGGAGCAGCTGTCTCGTGCTGGGTGTAAGGTTGGGCAGGCAGGCCGACTGTAGACCAAAAAGTTGGAACACTGAGCTCATTGTCTGTGGTGCCCTCTCTTTTACACACACACACACACACACACACACACACACACACACACACACACACACACACACACCAGCCTAACATTATTTCCTCAGCGTTTGTTGTCTGTCCATCATTCTCTTGACTCACACCGCCTCCACACGATCTGGTCCATTCACATTCTCACCAGCACAGGAAGCAGTAGGCATAAGCAGTGGCTTATATTCTAGGCACATACTGACCCTTTTCATTTTAATCTGGTTAATTTTTACTCTCCAGGTTAAATTAATTAATCTGTATAAACTACAGTATAATTCTTGTTCATGTACAATAGGTTGACAACCTATTGGACATGAATATAATGAACACACAATTAACATAATACTTTTAATAAGCTTACTAAGGTACAACTTGTACCTTAGTAAGCTTATTAAAAGTATTATGTATATCTGCTGGTGTAAAGTTGCTACTCCAACTTACTTTAAGTCTCAGTTCTTACAGTGCATGGCCGAAGGCCTTTGCAGTATAGACAGGAAGATAGACAGGAAAGTTAGTTGAACTCTGAGGTTGTAAAATGTGTTAAGTCAATTTAAGTGTTCAGTTAAACTAAAACTAACACGTTCTCTAGTCTATGTAGCCTACTGCAATTTTAACTGCGGGAGAGTAAAAACTAAAAAGCTTTCAAATGTAAAAGACATGTACAAATGTAATGGCCTGTACTTTCACAACGATACGATACGATACGATACAACTTTATTGTCAGCTTTCACCGAAATTTGCTTTGTGTCCATGACGTCACCGTTCAAGATACAGGTAGGACATACACAAAACATTACACAAAGTACATTACAGGACATACATCACAGAAGCAGACAGAAACAAGAACAGTAGAACAAATCCTCTTGGTTTACCGACTTTGGTTTAAAAGCAGAACAGACTGATGTACAAAAGAGTTCTTTAGCCTGTTTTTCTTATATTTAGGGACTCTAAACCGCCTCCCGGAGGGCATCAGTTGATATTCATCATTTAAAACATGTAAGGGGTCAGAGGAGATGCTCTTTGCCAGTCTAAGCATACTATTGATCTGGGCCTCTTTAAAGGAACGTAACACAGCCTCGACTGGCCTACCAACTATTTTAGCGCAGATCTTAATTTGGCTATACAGTTTGTTCTTATATACCATTGATAGGCTGTTAAACCAGGCCGTGCTACAGTACAACATCACAGTTTGAACAACAGACGTATAGAAAAGAGACAAGATCTGACTGCTAGCACCAAACGATCACCAAGCGTTTAATCATTTTCCCCTTTCAGATTTGTTTAGAATATAATCGCTAACTGGATTAAATATGTAGATATTATCCTTGATTCCTTACGGCTCAGTAACCAATCCGCTAGCTTGGGCGACGCTGTAATTTGTGGCTCATTTTCACCGGCTCGTCTGAGGCTAATTTGTTTTCTCGGTTTCCCTTCCCTGAGGCGTTTTTCTCTTCCTCTTTGTTAACTCTTCCACAAGTGACTCTTTTCATTTCTCTGTTGTCTCCCCTGTCCTTCCATGAGCCTGGTTCGATCCTGTTGTCCTACCCTGCTGTCTTAACCACTTGTCTTTTCTGTTTTCTTTTCTGTTATTGTGGGGAAAGCTTCAGCCGATCAACAAGCTCGGATGATGCGGTTTAAAACCACTTTAAACCTGGTGTCCCTACTTTGGTCATGCCATTTACAGGCGAAAATGTTCAGCACTTTTCTCGAAAATAGCCTTTGAGGTCATTTTCACTGCGTGTCACCGGTCGTGCGACAGTATAAATCACACTTAACACATTCACTGCGATTGACAGAGATCTCCGCCATTTAAAGGGGCTACACCATGAATTTCATTTTTTTTAGGTTTTTAGTATTTTTTGGGCTCCCCAGTGTCTCTTGTACCCAATTATTATTATTTTTTTAACATTCAGTCATTCATGCTCATTTCATGGATTTCCTGAATGGGCGTGTCTGAACAGGCCATTTCAGAATGGCAGGGCAAGTGATGTCACTTGCCCTGATTTTGCATTGATGATGGCCAGACAGAATTGCTCAGTAGCTCCCCCCTGCCCAATAGGACGTTTTGGTATTGCAGCTGAAAAAGCTTGGACTGACAGACAGTCAGATTGTGAGAAAAAATATCTGGATGTTTTTTAGGCTTACAACCTGTTTAAAACGTATTAGGGGGCAATATTTATATATAATATATATTTTTTTAATTCATGGTGTAGCCCCTTTAAAATCCACCTGTTCGCCGTCATTGGCGGAGATCTCCGTCATTTTGGAAAAACGTCCAGAACCCAAGATAACGTGATCTGACGATTTGCTGCTCCATTTACTTCCTGGTTAACTTATTACTTTAAAGTCCTGTATCTCGGCTCCTGTGTTTTTACTATGTATTTTGGGGGCGAAACATGCTATTTTCAACTTGGTATAACAAGAGAACGGGAGGTCACGATGACCTTTTTTTTTCACGGAAGCACAGCGATTTCCTCTGTGATTAGCAACCATCAGGGGATCAATCATACTGGAGATAAATATTCTGTGGTTCTTGAAAAAATTGTCAGAATTCTTAAAAATGCTGGCAGAAGCTACCTGGCAGTATTAGAAAGCCCCTGGCAGTGAATGTGTTAAGTTGTTGAGCCTGGTTCGCTCCTGGGACCACTTGTTCTCATTAAAGATTGAGTTTGATTCCATTCAATCTTTTAGCGCTTTTACACGATGTACAGACATGTGTTCTGAGTCAGACTGTCCAAATATCTAATCAATCACACCCTATGTAATCGTAGATCACCCTTTGGAAAGGTAGGTAGAGCCGTGGCCAGTGGATACAACTCAAACAAGTGTCTTTTATGGCGTTTTATTTCTGTTTCATTCACACACAAACTCTCACACACATATCTAACACTATACTGGTCGTTACAACGGTAGTTAGCAGGTTATAAACCTGCAGATAAAACATAGAACATAGCAATCATTACCGACATGAAATACATCTTCACAAGGTATAATATATATATGCAAGAAATAAGTTATGTCGTGTAAGGTCGGAGCTTAATTTACATACCATCTGCCCACCGCGGCTCTTCTTTGTTACTGAGATACTAACCACAAAACCCCGGTGCTAGGAAAGCTGACGCATGCGCAGTACACTTGGTCACGATGGCAGGCATAACAAATAGCTTAAAAAACCCTCAGAAAGTTAGATAGTAAATACATAAATCACCCCACTACTAGGACAATACTTTCTATGCGCGGATTAAGCCGCTAATCTACCTAAATCTTAATGAAAGTATATAATTAAATCACGCTAAACCGGAAGTTCGTCATCACTCCGTCATTTCTGAACAAACGGTCATTTACCACGGGATGGCGCTAGAGGGCCATATAAGTAGTTACATGTCAATAAACACTCCACCCTCATCATAATCATAGATTATTCCACACCTCCCACTTGGTCCTATGGCTTTAAGACCCAAGAGGACCACCACCCATAACTCCCTTAGTCCATGCATTTGAAACTTTTCTCCAAGGGAAAAATAATGGGCACTAGGCCGTCAATATTGTTCGTAAAAGGCGCAAAACAGTGTCTGTAAAAAACGCAAAATACGCGAAATATTGTCTGTAAAAGGTGAAAAATACGTTACAAAAATGGTGAGATCCTTCTCGTGGTCCTTGATGCAGCATACAATCCTTTAAGCGCAGCCCTAGCAGATGCAACAAAGCACAACTGCCAACTAAACATACAGAAGTACAAGCCCGCACAGAGGTGGGCTTAGACCTCGGTCATGTCCAGTCACAGTTGTACCAAGTTGCACCGGCACGGAACTGGCCTTACCGAAACACACCGCCAACCTCCAGGGAGGATGGCAGTGGGGAATCTTTTCTTCTTTTACTGCTCTTCTACTGGTAGAAGAACCACCAGCCTCCTAATGTCCCTGTGGAGGATGGTGGACGGGCAACTTGCGACGGGCTGGTCACTCTTGGAAGGGCTGGTGCCGGCAGGAAGGCTGTGGCAGGTTCTCACCTTCACGTCTCGGACGACACCTTTCTCATCAGGAAACGCCTCCACGACTCGACCCAGTCTGAAACGGCCTCTGAGTGCGTTCTGGTCAGCGAGCCATACCAGGTCTCCGACGGTGACGTCCCTGGCAGGGGTGTGCCACTTCTTACGGATGAAGAGTCCTGGACCCGCTAGCTGGCTCCACCGTTTCCAGAACTTGTCCACCTCGATCTGGATCGCTCTCAGACGGACGAATGGGTAGACAGTGGAATCGAACCCTCCGGGGTCGCCACTGGGCCCTGCGCGCCCCAGCAGGAGGGAGTTGGGGGAGATGACCTCAACGCTCCCGTCTTGCAGCTGGGTCAAAGCGCCGATAGGCCTCTCATTAGACAGGTTAGCGGCCAGGTATAGAAGGGTCTGGAACTCCAGTGCCGTCATGTTTCCTTCTTTTCCCACGCTGCTCATCGCTCTTTTCATTACATGAACTGCTGCTTCTGCAGCGCCATTTCGGTGTGGCGAGTCGGCTGGGTGGAATACCCACGTCCAATCTGTGCCAGTCTCGGCAGCTCTCTTTTGGACTTTTTCCTTGTCGACACTTGCCAGGAACTTGTAAAGTTCTTCCAATACTGGCTTAGCTCCAACAAAGTTGGTTCCCTGGTCAGACCAGAGCTTCTTCGGATGGCCTCTCAGGGCAGTGAAGCGTTGAAATGCTTTCAGGAAACCTTCTGTTGATAGGTCTTCTACGACGTCAGCATGCACTGCTCTTGATGCCATGCAGCAGTAGACAATGCCCCAGGCTTTCTTGCTAGTCCTTTTCTTCACTGCATCTCTGATGGTGTAAGGGCCGAAGAGATCCAACGTTGTGTATTCAAAAGGTGCAGCTGGCGTTGTGCGCTCCGGCGGGAGGTCGCTCATAACTTGCTGGCACATTTTTGCCCTGTTCTTCCGGCAGTGAATGCAGGAGTCGATTACTTTTCGAGCAACTCTTGGTCCTTGCACAATCCACGCCTTTTCCCTTATTCGTAGAAGGGTACCAGCTACTCCCTCATGGTTGGCCCGGTGGGCTTCTTCAGCCAGAAGGATGCTAACCCACTCCCCGTAGGGAATCAAGGGCACTCCGGGCCGTCCTTCAGTCATAGTTTGGACTCGGCCGTGGCACAGTAACAGTTTAGAAGTTTTCTCCTCACGGACTACAAGCCTGTTTAGTGTAGTTTCAGGAAACTTCACTCCTTTCTGAGCTGCCAGGCTTAGTTCTTCGAAAGCAGCTTGACGTTCAGTCACTGTCAAGGCCTCCCACTTTACTGGTGTGCAGGTTCTCTTCTTCCGTGATAACCAGAACTTCACTGCTCTTCTGACGAAGCCGATTACATTACAGAGCTTGGTCAGCGTGCTGTATCTTCTTGGGTCGACTTGGTCCACAAGCGCAGCGCCCCAGAGCTTTTGGGGAACTTTGCTCTCTTCTGAGGGAGGAAGGGCTGTCGCGTCTGAAGACTTTTGTGGCGCCCCGTCGTCCGTCTTTTTCTTCTCATGACTGTCAGGGGGAGTCATCAGCTTGGCTTGTGCTCTCGTAGTTACAGCTGAGAAGGACTTTCTTTGGAGCTTGCTCACGACGTCTCTAGCAGCAGCCACTACTTCGGAGGCAGATTTCATGGGCCATTCTTCTTCAGGATCGGCCAGGAAGTCAGGACCATTTTGCCATACAGAGCTCTCTTTGAGCAGTTCAGGGGTGCAGCTGCTCCTTGTCACTAAGTCAGCAACGTTTAGTGCTCCAGGTATCCACCACCAGTCTTCTACAGGGCCAGCCTTCTGGATCTCCCCAACTCGATTAGCAAAGAACGTCTGGAACCCGTAGCTCTCTCTTTGGATGGCACCTAGCACCGTCTGGCTGTCTACGAAATGGAACCATCTCTCTACTTCCAATCTTCCATGCTTCAGCACGTAGCCCTTTAGACGAGAGGCGAACACAGCTCCACAGATTTCGGCCTTGACCGCGTCACCCTTCTGGTCAAGAGGGGCTAGTTTTGCCTTTGATTCTATCAGTCGGGTGACTACACCATCGGATGTCCTCCACCTTAGGTACAGTACAGCCCCATAGGACTCACAGCTTCCATCCGAAAACGTGATACCCCAGGGCTTCCCCCTCCAGCCGGAGGGCGTGATGCTCCTGTGAAACGTGATGCTGCTCAGTCTTGTGTACTCCTTGAATAGCTCCACTGCTTTTTCACGGAGGTCATCAGACAGTGGTTCATCCCAGGTGTCTCTCGTCAGGTTTCCGGCCTCCTGGAAGGCTCTCCTCACGAGAATCACTCCCTTTTGCTTCATTGGTGTTGCGAGACCCAGAGGGTCGTACAGTCCAGCAACTTGGCTTAGTAGCACCCGACGTGACAATGGGTTTGGCGTCATCTCCACAACTTCCTCTTCGCTCAGGTCTTCTCCAGTCCTCATCTTCCCCTTTCTCCTAGAGAAGTTGATGGATACCATGACAAAGAGCTTGTCATCACGGACGAGGTAACCAACTCCCAATGCCTTGTTGTCTTCTTCTTTGAGCTGGTTAGGCAGAATCAGTGTTTCAGGTTTGGATTCTGTAGCATCAATCCTCCCACTTTGCCCAGACCGGACCCAGGGCTTGAGGTGGAAGCCTCCTGTCTTCAGTATAGCTTCAACCCCCTCCAGGATCTCTTCAAGTCTGCTTGGGTCATTATTTGATGCAAAGATGTCATCTACGTAGCTGTTCTCCTGAATGACACTTCTTTCATCCACAAGGTGGGAGAACTGAGGAAGATTGGCAGTCTCCCTCATAGCCACTTGCGCTATGCATCCGGCTGGCTTATCTCCCATGTTCACCCTTACAACGGCATAGTCTTCAATCTTGTCCTGTGGTGAGTCTCTCCACAGGAATCGGTGAAGATGGACTTCTTGCTCTTCCAGCCAAACCGAATTGTACATCTTCTTGATGTCGCCGATAGCAGCAAACTCTCCCTCCCGGAATCTGAGTAATACTGCCCGAATGGGGTTTAGCACGTCTGGACCCTTTAGCAGGATGCTGTTCAGGCTCACTCCCTTGTATTCTTGGCTGCTGTCCCAGACGATACGCACTGGTGTGGTAACTGAATGGGGATTGGGTGCTGCCAGATGACTCACCCACCACACTGGTCCAGTCCACTCTTCCATCATAGCCTTTGTCAACTTCACCGCTGCTCCTCTTTCCACCAAATCGTGCATCTGACTGGAGTAGGCTTCTTTCCACTTGGGATCTTTTTCGAGGCGCCTCTCTGTTCGTAGGAACGTTGCTTCCACTATTTTGCGGTTGTTGGGAAGTGATGCCGGATCCTCCTTCAAGGGGTACTTTGCATCCCAGTGGGGCTCTCCACTGTGCTCATCCCTTTCTTTGAAGGTCAAGCCTGCTTTTATACGCTCCATCTCCCTTTCTTCAACCAGCGTCATCTCCTTTCCTCCCGGAGAGCATTTCCCGCAACGACAGCCCCCGCATGCAGGGTCACATGCTGCTCCAATGCTGTCCATCTTCAACCAGCTTATGGCATCGGTAGCGCTTGCAGCGGTAGTTGCCTTTATCACATTACCCACAGGCTTTTAGACGTTTAAAAGGTGTTCCTTTTCCACATTGCCCACAGGCTCTGGGACATTGAAATGGTGTCCCTTTTCCACATTGCCCACAGGCTTTGGGACATTGAAAAGGTGTTCCTCCACCCTAATGGCTGCCGTCCTCATGGAACAAGCAAAGTGTGTTAATGAATGGCGTGTTGTCACCTCCACCTCTTCAAAGAGGTCCGGATGCACACCACTCACTGTCTTTCCCAGGGGACCATCCCACAGCACCAGATCACCGATTCTATGCAGTCTTTGCGGTGCTAGTCGGCCTTCGCGAGTGCTGATAAGAAGTTCAATCTTCTCGGGACGGGCCAATTCTCCTGGCCTGACCCTTGGGAAGAACTGCTCCAGTTCTTCTGATTCCACCACTCGATCCACTTTGGCGATGTCATCTAAACCGTAGCAGATCATCTCGTGGGATCTTAAGGTTCCTCTTGGGGTCCATACTTTGATTGCCACGAGATATCTCCTTGTGTCGACCCTTACCTCCATCTTCCCGACTCCAGAAACCACCAGTGTGATTGGTTCACCAGTCAGTCCGAGTCTTTTAGCGGCTTGGTGCGTGATATAGTTGGTGTCGGAGGCGAGGTCAATCAGGGCTCCAATATAGTCTCCTCCTCTTGTTGTGACATCCACAAGCATCATGAGGACTGGTAGCTCTTTTAAGCCACTTTTCTCCAGACTGTTCCTGGAGCATACTTCTGAAGTCACCTTGTTAGTGAACGCTTTCTTGAACTCCTCCCTCTGGCTTGGGCTAAGCTTGGTCGCGAAGGCTTCTTGATCCTCTGTCAGGCCACGAGGCCCTCTCTTCTCTTCGGCCCGGGTCTCCCTTCTGGTTGACGCCCCTCTCCCTTCTGAGCTGGGGCAGAGGAGGTAATGATGGTCTGCAGGAGCGTCCTCCCCAGCACACCCTTCCTTTCGGCAGGGAAAACCCTGTTTACATGCTCTGGCCCCGTGAACGCTCAGGCATCTGGGACACGCCTTTGTCTTCTTTACCTGGACTTTCTTAACTGACAGGTTAGCCTTCTTGAAGGCTGGGCAGACGTAGAGTCGTCCTCCATGTTTTTCATCTCCACACATAGTGCACGGTTCTCGCTGGGACTCCCTCTTGATCTCACTCACTGCTGTCTTGGTGAATGACTGCTTTTCCTGCCTCCTCTCTCTCGGTTTCTCCCGCTGGGCCGTCTTCTCATTAACATAGGTGGTTCCAAGATCCATCTCTGCTAGCCTTTCGAGGATCCCCTCCTCCACTTTCAGAAACGTTAAGAGCTTGTCGAAATGATTCCCTTGGTTGACATCATTCATGGCGTCCTGCTCATGGGAAATCCATTTCCTCTTGACCTCCGCGGGAAGTTTCCCTACTATCCTATTGATCATCAAAGGATTTTTGATGGCCCCCACCATTTCCAGGTCTTCTAGGTCGCACAGTGCCCTTTCCACTGTCTGGATTAAGGTTATTGCCTTCCTAGGCTGGTTGCCCTTCACCGCAGGCATTTCCTCCAGTTCCTCCAGGATCACCTGAGCAGTAGTGCCCTTGTTTCCAAACCGGTTATCCAGGAGTCTAAAGATATCCATTGACGTTCTGCATGTATCTAATCGAAGCTCTGTCTTCAGTGCCCCTTCCAGGCTGTCAAGTAGGTGAGCCCTCTTGCACACTTCTAACCCTGAGGGTTCTGCATGTCCCTGGAGTTTCTCCCAATTGTTCCGCCAGTTCCAGTAGGTCCTTCTGTCCCCGGAGAACATAGGCAGACTAATCGGCTTCACCTTGACTTTGGGCCTGTAGTACTGGGCGCTGCCATCTCCTCCAGATGCCATGCCTGACCAACCGTGGGATTCAAACGCTGCCTGCGGAGCTTCAGTGACGCCGTGCTGTCCTGTACGGCCACTCTGCAGATGTGGTGGTATGCCTGAGGCTGGGAATGACAAGAGTCCCACCGTCTCTTACTGGTGTTGAGGACGTGGGTGGCCCCACATATGCGCGCTTAGAGATGATAACGTCACTGGATACAGCAGGCCGGTCTTTAAGGCTAAACACTTGCGGGCTGGCTGGGGTCGTAGTATGCTTTGACGGGTCGTTGTGTCCCTCATCTACCACCACCACTGACTCCTCCTTCTCGGCAGCTTCCTTAACCTCCCTGGCCCAGTCTACCATCAGCACCTCTATTTGCTCCTTCTGGTCCTTGTGCCTTCTCCGAATCTCGGCTCCGTGATTCTCAGGGACAATGCTCCTCCATTCCATTACTCCTTGGTAATAGTCATCTAGTCTCCTATGTAGTCTATCTCTCTCTATCTCTCGATCATCCCTGGAAGCTGGCTGCAAGCTAAGTAGCTTGACTTTCCCCAAAGCATCCTCGAACTCCCCCCTTAGGGTGTCCATCTGCGGTGCTGCAAAACGGGACCATAGCGCCTCCCGGACCCTCCGATCCGTGTCTAAGGACCTTTCGTTACAGGTCCTCCTCTTTGCCTTGGCGCCGGCAATCGCTGCTTCATTTCTAGTCGCATCATCCTCAGTTAAGACCGTAGTATACTGATTCAGGTACATAAAGACTCTCTCATCCTCATTCAGGAGTGCTCTTCTCTCTCTCTCCAGTTCCTCGGCTGGCTTACGAGCCATTGCATCGTCTAACCGATCAGCTAATACCCCACATTCGGCTATTGCACCATTTAGCTTCTTCTTAATCTCATCAGCCATAATACTGTCCGTCTTATTGTCCCCCTTATGGGCTCTTAGCACACATATAGGGACTCCGGAATAGCTTGATTACGGCTCACTAGGTAGCAGATCGCAGCAGAGAGTACAATAGCAGCAAAGTCAATAGCAGCAAAGTCAAAGGCAGCAAAACCAATAGCAGCAAAACCAATAGAGCGCTGCTGCAGCCTCCTTAGCATGTAGCAGTGTGTTGTATCTTCAACAAGAGACAATAGGGCTTCCTTCTCTAGCGAAACATCCAAGAGACAATAGCACTTAGCAAGTAGCAGCGTAACAGCAGCCGTTGTATCTCAACAAGAGACAATAGGGCTCCTTAGCATGTAGCAGTATAGCATAGCATCCTCAGCGTAGCCTTCTCTAGCAAAACATCCAAGAAACAATAGAACTCAGCATGTAGCAGCGTAGCATAGCATCCGTAGCGTAGCCTTCTCTAGCAAAACATCCAAGAAACAATAGGACTCAGCATGTAGCAGCGTAGCATAGCATCCGTAGCGTAGCCTTCTCTAGCAAAACATCCAAGAAACGATAGAACTCAGCATGTAGCAGCGTAGCATAGCATCCGTAGCGTAGCCTTCTCTAGCAAAACATCCAAGAAACAAAAGAACTCAGCATGTAGCAGCGTAGCATAGCAGCCGTAGCGTAGCCTTCTAGCAAAACATCCAAGGAACAAAAGAACTCAGCATGTAGCAGCGTAGCATAGCAGCCGTAGCGTAGCCTTCTAGCAAAACATCCAAGGAACTATCACTTAGCATGTAAGCAGCAGCATCCACAGAAACAGTCACTTTACGTCTTTTAGCTTACAGCCTTTCTCTCCTTTTGTCCTCAAAGCCTTCTTTACCACTAGTAGTCAATATGAGCGCTATTTTACTTCCCTTTGATGGCTTCTCCGCCGTGCAGCGTCGAGTGAAAGTGGTCCGGTCGTCACGTCCGCTTTCTCCCCGCCGTCTGTTCCACACGTTCTCCTCCTCCGGAGGCGACGATGGTTTATAACTGTCCAAATATCTAATCAATCACACCCTATGTAATCGTAGATCACCCTTTGGAAAGGTAGGTAGAGCCGTGGCCAGTGGATACAACTCAAACAAGTGTCTTTTATGGCGTTTTATTTCTGTTTCATTCACACACAAACTCTCACACACATATCTAACACTATACTGGTCGTTACAACGGTAGTTAGCAGGTTATAAACCTGCAGATAAAACATAGAACATAGCAATCATTACCGACATGAAATACATCTTCACAAGGTATAATATATATATGCAAGAAATAAGTTATGTCGTGTAAGGTCGGAGCTTAATTTACATACCATCTGCCCACCGCGGCTCTTCTTTGTTACTGAGATACTAACCACAAAACCCCGGTGCTAGGAAAGCTGACGCATGCGCAGTACACTTGGTCACGATGGCAGGCATAACAAATAGCTTAAAAAACCCTCAGAAAGTTAGATAGTAAATACATAAATCACCCCACTACTAGGACAATACTTTCTATGCGCGGATTAAGCCGCTAATCTACCTAAATCTTAATGAAAGTATATAATTAAATCACGCTAAACCGGAAGTTCGTCATCACTCCGTCATTTCTGAACAAACGGTCATTTACCACGGGATGGCGCTAGAGGGCCATATAAGTAGTTACATGTCAATAAACACTCCACCCTCATCATAATCATAGATTATTCCACACAGACACATGCAATCACATGGATATTATGGGTTCAAACAGGGGCACACACACACACACACACACACACACACACACACACACACACACACACACACACACTGAGAGAGAGCTTATAATTAAGTATATATCCCACGTTCCTCCTTTCAATGCCTGAGACCTACCGCAGGTAACAATGGACGGAAAGACAGAACGAAGAGTAGGAGGAGAGTGAGGAGATGGTAGGTTGGAAAGCTTTACTGTTTATATAGCTTTATAATAAAGCAGGCTAAAATTAACCTGCGCTGGAAAAACAAAACACAAATCTGAGCTTAGTGTTTTTTTTTAATGGGATTAGAGGCAGTTAGTGTGAATATGAAAGAGAGATGGTGGAAATGGGGAAATTGAGGGGAGAACCATGGGAGAGAGACAAGGAAGGTTGTGTGTGTGTTTGAGGGGGGGTGGGGGGGTTATTAATGAAAGATGCCACACACATACCAGAAGGAAGGGAGGGAGGGAGAGAGAGATTTGCGCTGACCCTTGTGAATAGTGTGGTGTGGGTTCGAGTGGGTGGGTGTCTGTGTGTTTTGCAGGGCCCCCTCTGGCTGTGTATGAGGAACTGTTTGGAGGAACAAAAGCATGCAAACCAGGGAGCAGTCGAGGAGTGTGGCTCAGAATGAGAGACGCATGACCCTCATAGACTGGCAAATTAACACACACACACACACACACACACACACACACACACACACACACACACACACACACACACACACACACACACACACACACACACACACACATACACACACACACACACACACACACACACACACACACACACACACACACACACACACACACACACAATCGGATCAAACCGGATCTCAAGATCTACATGGGAAAGGCGTACCCATGTGATTCTTGGTCTTCCTGTGGCCAGCCTGTGACGTCATACAAATACAGTATGATGTATGACCCTGCCAGTGTCCACATTTACAGCCTTTTTTCAGTACTTCACTAGCAGTACTGGCAGTGTGCACAAGACATTTGCGAGATTAGCTCCGGACAAATCGGACACACAGATATAGACAGACTCTTGGAGGCTCCTACAGACAGAGCCACACCGTAACAAATACTAACGTATTATATAAGCTTGAGTCCAATCTGAATGTCTGTCTTTCTATTGTTCTTTTCTGACAGCCATCAGCCTGTCTCGTCGTCATCATTACTGTGCAGTCTCAGTGTGAGCGTAGAGGGACTGATTGGGTTATTATGAGTGATGATTTTCAGAAAGCGTTCTGTTCTCTTAGACCGGAACGCAGTGTCTCTCAAGCGTGATTCATACTTCGTCGCACGATAGTGTCGTGCGGCATAAATAGCTGACCTACAAGCTCACGACGTGTTGCGCATGAGCCGCGATATGAGCTTGTAGGTCTGCTGTAAATTCGGCTGTAGTCTGCGCACTGCTGTCTCTGTGTCTCTCTCCTCTTTCCACACTCTACTTATCCTCCTTTCCCCCAGATTTGTTTTCTTCAAAACTACTCCATCTGTCCATCTATCCATCCTCTGCTACCACAATGTGGAAGGCCCTGACACCATCCATTTAAGGATGTGGATCACTGGTTTCTTTCAAAATCGGTCTGAAAAAACATCTATCAGAAGGTCACAAGGGGAGCTAGTTATATTTCCCTTTTGAAAGGAGGTGTCTTACTCTACTGCCGTTTTATTAACGTGTAATATTTGATGCGCTGTTGATGAATTGAATACATAGGACCACAATGGAACAAGTCCCCAGGACCTTTTTTGTGGTGTTATCCTTTTTCGCCTAAATGTCTTACTGTACCACGTGCTGTTTACACTTCTGTCTAATAAAATATTCAATCCATCCATCCATCCATCCATCCATTCATTGATTCAGTGACAGTGGTGTCGTGCATAGCTGCTGTAAATAAATAATCAGCTGGGTTCAGTGGGTTTCTTTGCTCTGACTTGCTCCCAGCTTTTGGTGTGCAGCAGCACAGCCCAAATACCATACGCTGCATCCACAAGCATCCAGACTTCATACAGGATTACTTTTTTCAGACAAATCATCAACAACGTATATCAGTTCACTCAGACAAACTGTGTAATATTAGATATATTTTAAATGAAGGTATACATTCACATGAGAAATTCAATATCAGGAGATATGTGCATATTCTATATTTTCATTGTATCAATTAGCTGTCCTAACCCTAAATATATTGTTAGTCGACTAATATTCAAGGACTTTGTTGACTAAGCCTGTGATCATTGATTACAGTAGTTGTAGTTTAATTGACAATCGGTCAAATTTGAGCTTCCCACATGCAGTGATGCAAAATCACCTCTTTGAATATTTTACTTATAGGATCAGAAAAGTGCTTGTAAATTGCTCAATCAGTATAGAAAAACATACATGATCAACTAACTAGTACAAACTGACTAAGATCAAGCCAACCAATTAATTGACTTTGAATCATGTCCTTATGCAGTGGTGGTCATGTTATTGAGAGCAAAATGAAAGGACTGTATCTGGACTGTTCTATACTGGCTGGCTGGTCCGGCTTCCCCACTTCACTCCAGGGGTGTTCATTAGAACACAGGACACTGACAACTTCTCTCCTTTTAAGGGTTTTTACTGAAGACTTGAATGAGCACAGTACAACACTTGTGTTTGTGTGGTGTGTTTTGCTTGAACGCACACAAACCTGACATGATTTCGAGCACAACTTCTTAATATGAACTGTCTGCGACACTTCTGACTGACATGAATGAACCGTTTGAGCAACTTGTTTGATGTAACACCACATGCTTTGACAGATCAAAGATGCGCTAACTTAACTGACGGTGCGTGCGTGCACCCAATGTCCAACGTGCACTCACTCCACGAGTGCGCACCAGACCTCGTTCATGGTCAGCCTTTTGTACAGGTCATCATGACACAGAACATAAACTAGCCATAGTCTAATAATGGTGAGCCATAAAAATCACAATCCGGTGTTCAGTGGCAAAGCTGCAATGTACAGGTTGGCTGCTTGTGGGCATGTGGACTGGTGACAGTGTATGTCTAATGTTGAGTTGACTGGAGACAGAAGGTGTATCTGTATGTCTATGTCATGTTGAGGGACGGTATGTCTTTCATGTTGACTGGTGTCAATGTATTGTATGTTTATGTCATGTTGACTGGTGACAGTATGGAAATAACCATCTTTATAAAAACAAGCGTCACCTATAAGTACAAAAGAGCTTCACAAGCACAATGTTGGTGTTATACATTCACAAGTTTCTTGATTTGACAGGTGTAGACATGGACGTAGCATGAGATGTGATTGGTCTGCTTTTGAGGAGCATACAGTACATGCATACTTGCATACATACAGACTACAGCTCATATGCATGACATCATGTCATATCAGATGTGCATAGTTTTTTTTTCCCGGCCATGCACTGTAAGAACTGAGACTTAAAGTTGGAGTAGCAGCTTTACACCAGCAGATATACTTAATACTTTTAATAAGCTTACTGAGGTACAAGTTGTACCTTAGTAAGCTTATTAAAAGTATTATGTTAATTGTGTTAATTCTAGTCATGTCCAATAGGTTGTCAACCTATTGTACATGAACTAGAATTATACTGTAGTTAATACAGATTATCTTTAAATCGAGTTAAAGGGTGACTTCACCCATTTTCAACCTGTCTTCATATAATTGGTCCTCACTAATGTTCATTATAACATGGCACCATTTTTGTCTACTCAGTCTGTGTCTCAGAGGAGGGCTGCAGACAGTTCAGAATCCCGACATCATCTATGGGGAATCCAAGCTAATAGAAACTGCAAGCTTTCTATTCCTGGAAAGTTAGCCTGCTATAATGGAAGCCATTGCTCTCGTGTTAATAAAAATCTAAATATTGAAATATTGAAGAAAAGAAAAAAAACCTTCGATGATGTCACTGGTAGACAGATTTCTGAAGTGTCCACAGCCCTCCTATGAGACATAGACTGAGTAGAAAAGAATTACACAATTTTATCAGGAGCATTAGTGAGGATCTATTATATGAAGATGGGTGAAAATGGATGAAGTCGTCCTTTAAGAACAGACAATTTGAATGAAAGCAGTCAGATTTGGTGGATAGTGCTGGTAGACTATAGAATGCATTAACAATAGCCAGCAGTTCATTTACCTTTTGGAACACCTGATTAATTGATTAACTTAAAATAACTCAATAATAAAATGTTCTCTCCGTTATCAAGAGATGTGCTAAAACGTCTGAGCTCACAGATGCAACCCAAAAACCGATGAACTCATCTGTGAAGTTTCATCCCTTCTATCATTTGTCGTTCTGTAAAGTAGTTGTCCGCTCTGGTCTAAGTGAAGCTGTCAAATCAGTACCTGGCACATCAGCTGAATGCCATTAACCACCTTTAACAGTAAAACTTGACGATTCTAATCATTCGTTTGAGAGACCTCAGTCGTTAAACAGCCTTTATGGTTTTTCCCTTTAGAGCTTAATTTGACCAGTAACACGTGTTCCACTTCTGTCTCATTATTCCAACTTGGATGAAACTAAAGTTAGGCATAATGAGACAACCAAATGATAATTCAAATCGTTGCTTTGGACTGCTGAATCAGATTTGCCTGGGAAACGGCCCTAAAGATTAGTGTTCCTCGGGACCAGAGCTGAGTATCACCGCTAAAAGAGGCCCAAATGTGAGAATTCAGAAACAGTCCAAACTGCATTCTGGACTTGAACGTGAGTGTGAGTGTGTGTGTGTTTGTGTGTGTGTGTGTGTGGGTATGCGTGTGCGTGTGTCAGCTTGCATATGTGTGCGAGATGATCAGCAGTAGTTGTTGACACGCTGCTGTAACATTCTGCGAGGAAGCCCCTTGCTTAGTGATGCAATCTGGACAAAGGTGTAGGTGTTATGTGTGTGTTATGGTTCAGCGTGTGCGCCGCAATGCTGCCAATGACAGTCCTGGTTCATCATGGTCCTCGTGCCTTCTTGGTGTCCGCACATGCTGCTGTAGGGTTGACTATTCAAACCACCCCATAGGTAAACAGAAATGTCCCCTGGAATATACCAGGGAGCAGTCTTCGCTTCAGCCAATCCTTGACCCAGATGTGTTTATGTACAGTAACTGCAGCTCTGTTCAGATTTATGACTAGTTTTATGTCCTCACATATGACTGTGACAACACACACTGCAGCATATATTAACTATTAGTGAGGGCTGTTAACAAAAAAATGTGGACACGGCTGACAAAAGCGCCAAATTTTTTCTACATGCTCTCCATCACCATAAGTTTCATTTTGGAAGGGGAGCCACGTCATCAAGATGGCAGAAGGCGGCCATCTTGGGTTTCAAAGATGTCCACCATGTAATATCTATAAGTGCCAATATCTCGGCTTCAAAGCCACATAGAAGGTCAATCTTGGTGTCAAAATATACATTTTCTGGGTCAAGGAATGCAATAAAGCGATTGAGAATACCACTAGTAGATGTTTATTTGTGCCAAGATCAAATAAATATGGTCATTCTAGCAACATATTTACATAATTTTCAACTCGGTTAGCAGTCAGACACATGGAGCATGAAGTGAATTGACATTCAAATTATCTGTCACATTGACAACTGCAAAGATCTGTGCAATTCCAGTGTGCCTTCTTGCATGAGCACCTTGCACCACAACCACGTTTACAACCGCACTTGACCAGTTCATTGCAGGCTTTTGACGCCATCGGTAGAATGCTCCACACAGGAAGCCAGACCTGGTTGTTGTCATCCAATGTCCATCCCCATCCTTCTGGACTGGGTGTCGGCTGCTGGGCCAGTTCAGACGTGGCCAAGATCCCAGACTGGTAGGCAACTCGCTTCACGTGTTGCAACAGTGAATCTTGCGTTGGTGGAATGTGTTCCATCGTTTTGTTCTTCTGGCAGAACAACTCTCGCCGTGCTTCATTGACAGATTCCAAATCACTTGTCTTATCATACATGATGACTGTGAAACGCTCAAGAAGCTGAAAGTGTTGGGCATCTATGGTCACTGAAGTGGATGGATTTTCTGCCATGTAGTTGAAGGCCTGGGTGACCTCAGGGTAGGACTTCCACGCCACCCATGCTGACTTCTTCCCTTTCCCGCAGAATGCTGATGTTGTGTCACAGCCTGTGTAACAGTGGAAGATGGGAAGTGCTGTGGACTTGTCTTTGCCCAGAGCATGGCAGATGGTGTTTATATGAACATAGGTGTAGTTCTTGCCAGTGCCAAAAGCAACCCAGATGTCTGCTGCTGGATACTTGGTGAGCAGGGCATGGAACTTGCCGATGAGGATAACGACAACATCCGTATCCACAGTGCGTATCAAGCAGGTAGAACAGCCATGTTCCAGGGCATCAAGCAGGTGAATCACTATCCTGGTGTCGGCCTCTTCGTGGTTACATGGCAGCATGGAGTGGCTGGTGTCTGTGCCGACCACTGTGATGCCAGATGTGATGAAGACCAGCTTGCCCTCTGGCCAGGCGGTGGATGCAATCTTCCCAGAGAGAAAGGTAAAGAGTTCCTGCTTGTTTATAGGATCACGCAGGAAATCTGGCCAATTCCCCGGCAGCTTGTTCTGACCAGCCACCTTCCGTCGTATCCCTTTGCCTCGCTTCTCCCTTGTTGACTCTTTTATGCTGCTGGTGATGTAAGTATCCCAGACCACATCAACTCTTTTGGAGATCTCCAGGTGTTTCATGATGTGGGGAACAAAGACACAACTGGCATATTCGTCAAATGTGGTAATGTTGGTAGTGGACAGGAAGTGCACCACAGCAGCTCCATCGAGTACTTTGACATCAAACTTAGCTGGAGGTTCTTCTTGTGTCTTCTGTGTCAGAATATTTAGCAGATCTGACTTCTTTCCCAGCCGTAGTTTCCCTCTGTCAGATAGAGAAGGAGGGTATGGGTGGTTTTCATGTTTAAAGAAGGTGCTCATGTTCCCCTCTCTGTGTTGCATGGCTACACACACACACACACACACACACACACACACACACACACACAGAGATGTTGTGCATAATCTAGCCGAAGCATGCATAATTGTGTACATATATTGCCAGAATTGACCAAATTATCTAATATTGGCTGAATTAGTCACTTATTGATATTCCCTATAGTTTTATTGCATTCCTTGTCCCAGAAAATGTATATTTTGACACTTAGATTGACCTTCCAAGTGGCTTGGAAGCTGAGATATTGGCTTTTATAGATATTGCATGGTGGCCATCTTTGTAATCCAAGATGGCCGCCTTCTGCCATCTTGATGGTGTGGCTCCCCTTCCAAAATGAAACTTAAGGTCATGGAGAACATGTAAAAAAAAAATGGCGCTTTTGTCAGCCGTGTCCACATTTTTCAAAAATATGGTCTTAAGCATCCAGGCTATATGAACCATGTTTAAGTCTGCACTATTTACTTTTATTTTATTTTATTTTTTTCCCATAAAATATGATCATTATCATATTTCTGCGCTGCTGGTGGTCACATCCCCTTTGCTTGGTATGCTCGCTGATTGGCTGTGTTGGTATGTTCTCAGGTGTATCGAGGCTTGGACATCATCACCAACAAGGTGACGTCTGAGGAGCTCGCCCAGTGCAGACATCACATGATCAGCTTTGTGGACCCTCTGGTGAGCAGCTACACGGTGATCGACTTCAGGAACAAAGCGCTGGCTCTAATATCCTTCCTGTCACAGCAAAGGAACAAAGGGACAATATTTAGCATCGCACTGCTGTCCAAAGTGTCTGGTATCACCTCACACCCCCTTTCCCGGCATAATGATAATGTGCTAACTACCAGAAATGATTCGTCTGGATTTGACCTTTTCTAATTGGTGTGTGGCTGACCATTTTGGTTTTCATTTGCGGCATGCGTGGCCATGTACGGCGCGTCCACTTGCCTATGGGAATTTGTATGTGCATGTGTGCTGGGACTTGTAAGTGTGAGAAAGTGTCCTGGTTTTCGTTGTCTCGCTGCAGATGTTTCACTGAAATGTGAAGTGAGATCACTAGAGAAGATATTAATAGTTAGAGACTGTCTCTGTGGCGCGCGCACACACACACACACACACACACACGCACACGCACACGCGCACGCACACACGCGCGCGCGCACACACACACACACACACACACACACACGCAGTAGGCACTCACATCCTCCCGCAGACACGGGCTGTCACCCAGATGTGAAGAGAGGAGGCAATAACTAGAAAGAGTATTAATAGATCACACACACACACACACACACACACACACACACACACACGTGTTCAGTCGCCAGTGCGGCGAGAGGCTGCAGTAGCTCTAAGAATAGGCTCAGTGCAGTGCTAGCCTGCTGGTTGGTGGAAAGAAGGAGAGATGAATAAAAAGATTAGGATGGAAAGCAACACTGTAGAGGAGTTGAATGGGAGAGGTGGAGAGGAGAGAGGATGTGATCGTGTTCTAGAAGGCTGAGAGGCTCCAGAGACTTTTAAGAGGCAGCCAATGGACATAATGATGCATCATGAGCTATCAATCCTTCACTCAACATGCTGCTCACATACCCCCCCCCCCCCCCCTTCTCTCCTGCCTCTCTCACCCACTCACTGTGCATCTCATGATGGTTGTCTTTCTCGCTCTGGGTGTCTTTACTCATTTGTCATCTCATCCTCTCCAGACTCCTTTCTCTGTTCCACTGCACCTCATTTTCCTCCCGTGTTCGTTTTCTGCCTTCTGCCAGCCCCCCCCCCCCCTTCTCACTCTCCATCCTGTGTTTCAGCACCTCTGTCACCCGACAGGGATGCAAGGATGGGGGGGCTGTTTTTGTTTTCTGCTTTTATTTGGGGCATCTGCGTGCATGTGTGCGCGTGCATGCATGCGTACACATGTGAGCTGGAGCGGAAGGTTGAGTGATGATACCTGATGGGCCTTATCTTGTCCTAGCGGTTATTTAATTACGTCCGCTTGGAGACAGAGGGAGGGATGTGACGGGGAGGAGGAGGGAAAGTGGGAGGAGAAAAGGGAAAGGTGGGGAGACAAGAACCCAAGGGAAGAGGAAAGATAGAGCGACGGAGAAGATGTGGTGTCTGACACACCAGCATGCTCGGAGAGACACTGATCTGTCTACGTAGTGGCGGGAGGCGTGTGAGAGAGGGAGTTTGAGCAGTTAGTTCACGTACAATCCTATGAGAAACTCTGTTAGTCCATCTGACCATGTTCATTTTTGTCTGAACTTGCACAGGGGCATTGACAATTGGCATATATTATACGCAGGAAGTGAGGAAGTCTATTTTTCACTTTTCCCAAAGCCATGGGATCTGTGGTGAAGGTGCCATAGCCCGTATGGACGGGATGCCATATGCCAGATTGAAAGTGCTTAACCTTAGGGCCATTTACCAAGTCAGTATTCCTATTACGTCTTTCTTTCATACTGTATATTGCCGTATGTAGGATGCATGTCCTGTATCTTACTTAACGCACTCCCACATTGATGACATGCACAGCAGAGACAAGCTGCCAATCGTCGTTGGAGGAACCAATTATTATATTGAGTCCCTATTGTGGAAGGTATTGGTGGACACGGCGGTGGGTACCAGAGGAGTCCATTCTGATGTAAAGAGAAATGTTTCCGATGTTGAACCTAAATCCCATTCTTCTGATGTGAGGAGATAATATATGGTGTTGGGGAAAATGTGTATTTCTCTGCGAAATGTTGCCGTCGCAAAATGATGACGTGTTTGATGTCGTCATTTTGCAACATTATTTTACAGAGAAATTCACGGAAAGACTGGGTATATTTGATGTAATTTATATATAGGCCTGTCACAATTATTACATGATCGTCTATTCGCAATAATTTGAGATAATCGCAATAATTCTTTGCATAATCGTTTCCATGTTGAAAAATGTTCATACATTTTCAAATATAAAAAATAAGCTTGCAGATTAGCTAGTCCTGCTATTTAATTATTTTAAAGTATAAAATGATTAAATATAAGTAATTTCTTTAAGTTCTTTAACTATTAGGTTATTTGTCATATCTGCCCTGTGCAATTTTTGATTACGAAGCCTAAAAGCTAAACAGAAATGTAGTTTTTATTCATATGTTCCAATGTTCAATGCCCAAAACCGCAATTATTTGTGACAATTAATCGTCAACTTAAATTTGTAATCGCGACAGCCCTATTTATATACACTACTATATTATCTCCTCACATCAGAACAACGGAATTGATTTCACATCTAAATGATTCCTGGTGAAATATCAACCTTGTTCCAAAAATGATGTCTCTTTATCGCTGCATAATATCCGCATTGTGTGTAGATGTGCTCATGACATAAATAATACTTTTTTTGGGTGACTTAATCACACAAAAAAACATCCCTGGTGTGTAAGGACCTTTAGGTCTGAGGAAGGCTCATAGCCGAAACGCGTAAACGTTCATTTTATTGGTGTGCCAATAAAAAAAGTGGAAATGTGAGTACTTTGTCCTCCATTTAATTGATTTTTTTGGATGTGCTACCCTTTTGGGATTTGGGATAAATTCCTTCTTTTGATGTGGACCTTTAGGTCTGTTAGATCTTTTTTCCACTGCATGGTACCGGCTCAACTCCACTGTATTGGCTTTACTTAGTTTTCCAGTGCAGGTAAGATCCCCTCAATGTAGCTGGCCTGGTCATCATAGTGATGTGAGTGCTACACAATGCTAAAGTTAATGCTAATGCTGACAATCTCTATTTCACCTGTATAGTCCAACAAAACTGTTTATGATGAGAAATAGGCCATGCAGTTCACATTTACAACAGCTAGTTTAAAAGGAAGCAAACAGTTAACGGGAGCTTCCATGCAGTATAGGGGTCTGTAGTGATGCAATCATGCAAGTGATGATTCTCTGTGACAACTCAGTAATCTGCAGACATGTCACATTTTGGTATTGCCTCAGCTCACTTGGAACCTCGATGGAGGTCATTACTAAAGAGTACCAGGTACCTTTGCCAAATGGAAAAATTAATAAAGGCCAGTAAAGGGAAGTTGCTGGTTCAATGAAAAGTTCCATTTGGTTTCATCACATGTATAGTATACCCCTCTTGCAGCTGGGGAATGACGAGTCAAAGAAAGGACGGGGAAGCGGGTCTCCTGACAGGAAGGTGGAGCTTGAAAAACTGGGTGGAGCTGAGCTGCACCAGAGACTGACGCAGGTCGATCCTGCAATGGCTGCAATGTTGCACCCCAATGATACACGCAAGATTGCCAGGTTGGTCGGTCTGTCTGTCTGTCTGTCTGTCTGTCTATCTATCTTTCTCTCTCCCTCCACCACAGCCTGTGCATTTTGTGTTTGTACCTGTGTAATATAGTATGTCCATTTGGAACTGTTTGACACTGTCTGGGTCTCTGCTGCGTCTTGTTCATACGTGTGCATGTGAATTACATATCACTGTCCTAGAGGTTTTTCTTGGTTTGTGTGAGGTGCTAAAGGTTTATGCTGGAGACAAAGACAGACAGGGAAATCTTGGGACAGAAAAATGACAGTTATCATCTTCTCTTTTCTGACTTCTGAGCCCAACCAGGCATGACTAAAGAGCTGGATGTAGTAGACTGTAATCTCATTGATTTCAGGCGTTTGCTCAGTCAGTATAACATGAATGAAGATCACAGGGACTGAGACGATTTGCCACAGGCAAATGAATGGCATACAACAAAGCTTTGATGTAGCATTTCTTGAGTTTATCTCAGTGCTTTTTAAAATCCCCATATTGAGGTCTTTGCACACTGAGTCTGATGCAGTTTATTTATTGGTCAGTCAGTTTTTAATCGGCAACAAAAAACAACAAAGGCAGGAAGCGAACTGGGTTTGACTGGAAAAAAATGAGGTCTCGTTGCAGCCAGTCTCATTTCGTGTAGGTGTGCATGAGGTCATTGAGAAGTGATTGTTTGTTTTACATGTAAACGTCATCAATTGTTTATTGCTTCATGTGCAAATAAAACAGACTCTGTTTGCAAGTGGCTTTAGCGTTCTGGATTTACAATTATGGTTATGGCAGCCATTTTGTGATGCAACACTCAGGTGAACTTGCCTTTGCACCTGAAAAGGGGATGGATTTCTGACAGTGTCTTGCATGACTGACGTTGGCAGGAGCCTGCAGGTGCACGAGGAGACGGGCATGCCACACAGCTATTGGCTGGAGCAGCAGAAGGCACAAGAGGGAGGGGGAGGGCTGGGGGGCCCACTGAGGTACCCAGACCCCTGCATCTTCTGGCTGCATGCCAGCATGGATGGTAAGGAGGGTACACCTTAATTTGGCAGAGATGTCTGCTTCTCAAAGCAATATATATGTCAATGTTAATGTCAGGGCATTATTAGAAAGCCCACTAACTCTCCCTTGTCTCTGTGTCTGTTCTTTTTCTTTTTCTCCATCACTGCATCTTTCTTCTCGCTCTCCCTCCCTGGCCTTTAGCTCTGGACAAGAGGCTGGATGCCCGTGTGGATGACATGCTGTCTGCAGGACTGATAGAGGAGCTCAGAGACTTTCACCTGTGCTTCAACAAACAGAAAGTCCAGGATCACAGGTAGCAAATACCCTGCCTGCACCTATATATCTTGTTGACTTGACTTTTGACCTTTGCGACCCTGAGCAGGTAACGGGCACCACCCACTGTCTGGAAACTCACCTTCAACTAGCATTTCTATGTGTGTGGGTGTGTGTGTTTGGTTGGGGGAGGGGGGGTATGGATAGCTACCATACTGGGACCACATAAGATCCGTGCTCTCTGTCTGTGTCTCCCCATCATTGTCTCCGCCAGGCCAAAGGCATGGCCAAGACTATGTTTTGCACCCTGTCCGTCTGTGAACAGCTAATTGGCACTGTTGGCTTGATCGCAGCGAAAGTGTGCATGCACACTCCCTGGATGCCAGAGCAGAACCCCTGCCCCATATCTTTCACATGGGACTCTTATAGCGCCACCAGGAGGCTGATTTTTGCGAAAATACATTTTTGGACTACTCCTACAGATTTTGTCCAAACATCACACAAATCGGTACACAGTATCTCTATAGTCATTAAACGAAACAGGTCTTTCAGATTTTTCTCATGAACATGGCGTAACATTTTTCATGCAATTTTGCACGCACATTCCCACTAGGCTGAGGAAGAAATGACACTTGAAATTTGTCATGGTGGCACTATAACAGGCCGATTCGTGTTTTTACCTATAACTGCACCGATCGGTGAAAAACCTGTACCCTGCATTCTGGCTTTTATTAGCCTAGAAACCAGACTAATCTGCCAGTGCAAAAAGATGCTAGCCTTTTATAGCGCCACCAGGAGACCGACAGGTAAAACAAATGTTTTGATATTACTCCTTCTGATTTTATCCTAATTTCATGCACATCGGTACACATGATCTCTAAAGTCATGTGATCAAGACAGATCCGTTTGATTTTTCATATTCCATCCTGTTTGGCTAAGATCTAAAGTTTGCAGGAGTGGCTCTTTTGAACAAAATGCCGCAAATCATGAACGTAGTGTCCGATTGCGGTGAAACTTTGCACGCACATTCGCACTACGTTGAGGAGCAAATGCCACCCTTTTAACATTGCTCTATTATAGAGGCCGATTTTTGCAAAACTTTTTTTACATTACTCATTACATTTTTTTTTAACATCACGCAAACGGAACCGTCCGATTTTTCGTATTGCATCCTGATTGGTGAATTCTGAACTTTGCTGGACCACAATAATCTACCTGACCTGGCGGACACCTGTGCTCCGAGGAGCACTTTTTCTAGTTGTCTCTCTCTCTGCTTTCTAGCTGTCTAAACACAGACAAGTGACAAATATGAATGGGCCTCTTTCTACCCTGATTCTAAATGATACTGTTAAACTATTATATAAATGGTCTTGAACCTTATTTTCCTGAGTCCAAAGAGAACTACCCTCTTACACATCCTCGTGTCCTCTGATCAAATATGCATATTGTTGCTGTAGGGCCCGAAAACCTGGATCTCCATATTTCTCATTTTTATGTCTTTTCATCAATTAATGCCCTACTTTGTCATACAACAGTGTCGTACAGAACTAGAAAAAATAGCAGATCTATAAGCTCACAATGTGTCGTAATGCAACGTGTTTTGAGCTTATAGATCAGCTATTTCCGCTATTCCGCTAACATTTTGAAAGTTAAAGTGGTTAAGTGTGTCTATGAGTTGTAAATATTGAACTCTAAATATTGAACAATGAAAAGACTTTGTGACTAAATAGTAACTACAGTGGATCCATTTGAACACAGGTTATTTTTTCCCCATTTCCTGAAAAGTAACAGTTTTGGACATAATGGGTTTCCACCCGACAGCGACAATATCCAGGGTGATGTGAGTTCAGCCGAGCAGTTATATATCCAGCTAGTTATTTGCGCAGCATGTTCAGACAGGTCACACACTACGCACTGCTCTTTCCAAAGAGGCTCACAGACTGAACTAGAGGCAGGCCGTACTACATAATGGAGAGTGAGGGTCTGTATGGGTACATCGTGATCAAGAGTGTTAATACATTAAAAAGAAATGTTAATACATGTGTGATGCTGTATTAGCTAATACCATTGTACATCACACATATATATATATATATATATATATATATATATATATATATATATATATATATATATATATATATATATATATATATATATATATATATATATATATATACATACATGTATAAAATATATTAAGAAATGGCAAAAAAAAAAGATTTGTGAACATATGTTTCCAGGCTCCATAATACATTTTCAAATTATTTGATTAATGTATGTTTTGAAACATACAGATGTTCTGTTTAAGATTCTTCACTCTTCAGAAGGCAGGACAGTCAGGAACTATTGCTCCTGCCAACTGTGTGTGTGTGTGTGTGTGTGCTTTCATGCATGTTTCTGACTGGGGTGTGGCTGCAGGAAATTGATGCACCGATGGCACGATGCCCAGCATGTTGCCCTCCGCCGAATCACTTCACCCCCCCCATCGCACGATCAGACCATCCCACCCATCAATTGCCACTCCTTCACCCCCCCCTCTCTCTCTCCATCTCTGCAACTACTCCACTCCCTCTCAGCCTCACAAACAATCTGATCACCCAAGCACTTTTCTCTCTCTCTCTCTCTCTCTCCATCTCTCTATCCCTCTCTCTCCCTCTCCCTGTGAGGCTAGCCAGACATCAAGGTCAAATCTCTCCCTCTCCTCGCTCGCTCTGTCTTTTCCTCCCTTGACTCTGCATTTCCTGTGTGCTCCGGCCCTATTCTCAGATTTCTGTCTCTACATCTGCCCATTTAGTCATATTCATATTTCTGCTCTTTCCTCTCTGGATTTCTGTTATGGTTTCTTGTGTGCAACGCATTTAACCCACGTAAGGGATAATATACAGTGAAGCGATCCTTATTTAAAATAAACCCTGTCTGGGTGAATCTTCCAGTAATGACTTGCTTATTACACGGCTACTTATGAGCTAAGTCGATAATTTGACACAAAGCGTTGATTTGAAAATTATTTTATTTGCTTACAAGTTTGTGCTTCCATAGCAAGAGGCGGAGCAGTGGTCTGTTATTGAGAACGGCAGTCTGCTATTCACTCTGATATAACAGACCGCAGAACTGTCAGAATCAGTATCATGCATTTATCTGAGCCTTGTAATAATGATATATAATAAAGTCTGGATTGATGATGTATTCATTTGTAAAAACATCATGTTGGTATTCCCCATTGATCAATACAAATTCATTTCTTATAGAGCTTACAAAAAAGCAACCCCTATAAACGTATACATTTATAGTAGCCAATTTAGGCGTTATGCCCCCACACGTTTCTGTGTTGCCACTGCTATTGTACCCTACTGGCAATATGGCAATACCCGCTATTAACAGATAGATTATTTACTAAATGCAGTGTAGTGTAGTGATAAATGTGATAAATCCCACTTTCATCACACATTGCTGTCATTCTGTCACGTTTTACAAAATTACAAAATTTGTTAAATATGGTCTCATAACCCTTCAGTCAAGTTGCTTCAACCTTAATGGACGTACATTAGCCATCCAGTTTATTGTAGACCAGTGGTTTAAACGTATTGCTGCCCAATCTCTCTTCACTCTCCCTGGTGTCTGGTTGTCTGAGCATGTACAGTACAGTGTATGTCTGAACATGAACAAGCTTCAGGCCTCTGCCTGCTGCTCTACCCAGCCTAACCTCACGTCTGACGGCAGCCTGGCCATAGAGTCCTGGCACCGTGAGCCGCTCTGCCTGCGCCATGGAGATCATTGCTTGTCACTATGTCCCCCGGAGGCTATTCCATGTGCAGTCAGCCAAAGGGTTGGGATAGTGAGATAAAGTTGAGATGAGAAGCCACTAAATGTGTAGAATTGTCAGACTGGGTGGAAAGAATTGTTGGTTTTATATTTTGTTTGATATTTCTTTTTAGGAATATATTAAATATCTAGGGCTGCATCTATCGATTATTTACTGAGTGATTATTCTATTGATTACATTTTAGATTAATCGAATAATTGATTATGCATTGAAGCATTATTTTTATACCTAAAAGTAAAATGGAAAATCTACAAGCTCGCCTTGTAGATTGGCTGTTTTTGCTATTTTAGAAATGTTTTGAAAATCTTTGAATAACTTTGAGAATTTTAACATATAATGACATGCCCAAATAGGGATCGATTATTAATCGATTATTTTATTAACTTATCAATAATCGATTGAATCCCTAATTATGTCGTCTCCTCCTGTTCTCCTATTCTCTCCTCCTGATCTCCTCTCCTCCTCCTCTTCTCAGTCAGGACTATCAGCATGGGATCTTCCAGTCAATAGGTTTTAAGGAGTTCCATGAGTACCTGATCGCTCCAGAGAGCATTACCCAGCAGGAGAAGGACCTACTCAAACACAGAGGTCAGACCATACCTCACATACTAATCACAGCCATGGAGATTCATTGATCCCATGACTGGTTGATGGATCAACTGAAAAAGAAAATCAGTTTATGGATTTTTTGTTTTAGTTTTTTTGTGCGTCTTCTCGATCCATATCTGTCTCTCATTCTCTGCAGGTATTGAAGCGTTGAAGGTCGCTACAAGACGCTATGCCCGAAAACAGAACAAATGGGTCCGCAACCGTTTTCTCAAACGTGAGTGCCCCCCTGTGTGTGTACACTTAATTTGTTCCACTGTAGTAGAACTTCAGAAATAGACATTCTGAGGAAAATGTTCCTGCTCTTCACAAGAGAAATGTTTGTTTTTATGGTAAAAAAAAGATTGGTTATTTTGATGTGCGACACTGGCGCACAACTAAATATAACTAGGCTTTAACCCATTTAGGATGGGAACCCCTATTTGTAACTATACTGTACCTTTCAAGACGTGAACCCCTTTTGGGGTTGTTGTTGCTATGTACACTATATAGCAACATACATTTTGTGTAATTTTTGAATGAATATTTGAAGTTTTTCAGAAAACTTAGGTCAGGATTTAGAAGGTGTTTTTAGAATCGGCCTCAGGTCTAAATGGGTTAAGGTTAGAAAAATGGTGAAATGCCAAAAATTGTGAAATGCCAAATTGCAATGTCCTCACAAGTATAGTAATACCACCATGGGTGTGTGTGTGTCATTCCATAGCCTTTCTAACCACCATTCACTTAACATGATGGGATTTACACACTCCATTAAACACACTACAACCCCGCCCCCTCAGCCGCTGCGTACTTTTATCTGCTACTGTAGATAATCAAGTTGCATGCAGTAATGTGGTGTGTCAGGGCTGCGGCAGCCATGTCCTCTATATCAATGTGATCAATATGGGAACTGGCATTCCACCAGGGGTAAAAAAATCAATAATGATATGAAGCGATTTTTACTTCCAGAAGTTTAAATAAATAACCATGAATGAAGTGATAACCATTAGGGGTGCAACAGTTAATCAAACTAATACATTAATTCATAAAAAAAGAAGCCAATTTACAAGCTCAAAATGCGTCGCAATGTTGTGAACTTGTAGATCGGCTATAGTCGCTATGTTTGCACGACACCGCGACACAAAGTATAACGGCAACACCGTTATACTTTACGGTGTTATACTTTACACCGTAAAGTATAAAATAGGGCTTAAGTGGTTAATCAGGCTAATCATTAGAATTGTTTTACGCTGATTGATATATAAAACGTATTTGTATAAAAAAAAGAAATCTCCCTCACCATTCTCGATTATTCAATTAATCAGAAAAGTCATCGATAGAATATTCACTAAAAGGATAATTGATAGTTGTTGCAGCACTAATAACCACATAAAATACAGCTGAACTGACCTCAGTTCTGGTGCATGTGTGGACCGTATGGTTTCTACATTTAGTTGAATATGCACCATATGTGGGGTTTTTTTATACCCCAGTTGCACTTTATGAGGACTTTTATTTGTATTTTTATGTACCCCACATCTAAAGCTTCTTAAACACTTGCAATGTAGTTAGGTTGCAAATGTTTCAGTATAGTGGTGCAGTTTTCCATTGTACTGCAGCGTCACACAATATGTAAAAACAATCAAGTCCGAATGCTCAAAGTATTCTACTAGATACGTACGTGTAGAACAACCAACCATGCCTATACCCTACTAGCAGACTATGGGATCAACAAGAATAAAGTTGAATTGCAGATATGGCTGCACAATATATTGTAATTATTTAGAGATAATTAAGTACTGGTAATCATTTGTTGAGCAAATTATAATCATTTGGATTCTTTATTTTTAAGCACAGTACTCTATTTGGTTTGCTGTTAAGTATAGGGGACATCATTTAGAGAGGTACTATATAAATAAAGATTACTTACAGAGCTAAATATTGCAAGATAATTGTGGTCACATGATGTAGTAGATATACATAGTCCAAGATATTCTGTATTATATTGTGTAGCTATATTTTTCTACAATGTGAGCCTCATTGGCTAAAGTTAACTGTGATGTCCTTGCCCTCTGTCTGCACAGTAATGCTGTATTCAGCTGATGTCACTCATCAATAGCTATTGATTGCCGTTTTGTCTGATGTCAAAACCACGCCCCCCTGGGTCATAAAGAACAATTTCCATTCAAGAAGATGCAAGAACCCTGTTCCAAACATTTAAAAAAGGTCAGGATGGTGGCTCAGAGTCATTCATCTTATTTAGACATCTTTGATCCAGTATGTGATTTGTTGACAGGCTTGTATTTTTGGCCTCTTTGGATAAAGTAGTACTTTTCCAGCATTAGTTTCTATCAGTTTCAATGCATGGTAACCAGTTCTTATATTAAATTATAATTGGATCCTAACATTATCATACCTGCCATTCAGTGCAACATTATCACTACTACAGTTTGCAATGGGACGAGGTCAAACAGGCAAAGTGGTTGCTATAGCAGCATGAATATTTCTTCATTGTTTATAATGTCCAATCCTAGAATGTAGCAGTGTTTTGATTAATTATAGACAAAATAATCTGAACCCACTCCAGAGTTGTATATTGAGTCTACACATTGAGTAACATTTCAAACATTGTTAATTAATTTTGTTTATTTGTTTACGCTGGAGTTTTTGTACCAATTTTATCACCCAGACCAAGCAATGTTAAAGATTTTAACAGACAAAACCTATAGTTGGTAGAACAGGCCCAGGCAAGCTCCTTGCCCTGTAACCCATTCACTTCACCTTTAACCATTTGAACCCAACATCCTTATGCTGGGGTGACACTAACTAAACAGCCTAAACATGTTTTTAGTAGGATATGCCCAGGCACCTTGCGCTGTAACCCCTTCATGTCAACTTTAACCACTAGCATCCCTATTCTGGGGTCACACTAACATTCCAAACGCTGTTGGCCATAATGAACCAGCATTTGTCCATTTATGGATTTCCCCACTTGGGTCACAGTTTCTCAGAATTCCCCTGGAACTCCATATCTTTTCACAGTGTCCAAGTGTGTACACTACAGGACCAAGGATTTGCACATCCCTCCCAAACGGTGCCTCAGCAGCCTCTCTGCCCCACTAGCAGTGTGTCCTGTAGTAACCCAGCAGCCTTCTAATCCTGTTAGGCCCAGGTGGCTTAGGACAAGCCAGGCTCTAAACCTCAATAGCTCTCTGTCTGACAGCCTGCCTGGCCGCCTACCTACCCGCCGCACACCATATGGTCCCCTGTTGTCACCTGTCTATGTAACGCTGGTGGACCCAGGTGCATGGGTGGCCTGTGGGCGTTTGTACATGCATGTGTCTTAAGGATGCAACTATCGATTATTTTCTTGGCAATTATTCTCGATCGATTACTATTTAGATTAATCGAATAATTGAGAAGCGCAGTGTTTAATTATTAAATATATGGTTTTATTTATTGATAAGTCTGAGTAACCACTTCAATGACATAAAAAAATATGTTCATACTGTGCCAGCAATTCTTTTTTTTTTTTAAGTAAAAAAAAAGTGCTTAGGAAGCGAGATACAGCCTTTTTCAGTTATAAGTTAAACAAGGAGTGGATGGAGCTGCAAATCTTCAGATAATGATATATTGGGTTCTGAACATTTGTTTCCAAAAAAAAAAAAGAATATATATATGTATATTTTTTTTAAACTCTGGATTTTTCGTTCTGGCACTGAGGGCATTCAGAAAAAACTCAGGATATCTCGTTGTGTGGCACTGAGAGAGTTAATGCTATTTTATACCCGGTTATACAACCATGGCCAACCTACGAGCTCACATCACTTTGCATTGTGCTGTGTTGTGAGCTTGTAGATCTGCTGTTTTCTCTATTTTAAGAAAATAAAAAATACATTTGTCCTCCGAATTAATTATTTTGATATAATATCAATATAATATCAATAAATAAATGAGTCATTGTCCCATTAATCATTCTTGGAATCTCCACGTTGACATCAGCTGAGCAAATTCTGATTGCAATTCAGCTGTTGTCAGCACCAGGGGTCAGCGAGGCTAATGAAAGGGACAACAAATGAATGAAGCTCATTACAGAAGTACAGAAAGTCTGACTTTTTCAACAACTCAATTGGCACAGACATGGTGCCAAAGCCTTAGTTACAAATCCTTTATAGATTAGTTGGCCATTGCAGTACAGATATTTGCCTCCGTCTTTCCTCCACTGTTCCATCTATCCGTTCGTCCATCTGTCCGGCGTCCAGCCTATCCTTCCTCCGTTCCTTCCTTCCCTCCCTGAATACAGTATCTAATCCTCAATCACCACCACATCGCTTGAATCACTTAAGCCCGGTATACATTGTTGTGCAACGAATTGCAAAAATAGCCGATCGATAAACTGCTATTTTAGACATTTTAGACATTTTTTAAAATTATCTTTTATTTATTTTTATATTTTCACCAATGACATGCTTAACTCATTCACTGCCTGAATTATTTCTGGCCGCGTTTGCCCACTGCCAGAGATTTTTCATTGAAGAAAAAAAGTACTCAGGAGCCGAGATACAGAATGTTTAAGTTTTAAGTTAACAAGGAAGTGGATGGGAGTCTAGATCTTCGAAAAATCATAATCTCCTTGGTCTTTGGGTCAAATAAAAAAAAAAATTAGTCGTTCTAGGCAGTGAATGAGTTAAAATAGGGACGCCAGGTTGAAAGTGGTTAAATCAGTATTCCTACATGTCGTTTGTAGGATCTTAAGACAGTTCAAAATGTGTTTGTATGAACACGAAGTGCTCTCTCAAAGCTTTTAAGCCAGTGATTTGCTCCACAGATACTATTGTTATAATTTTTTAGATTTCTTTTGGCTTTTCTGGCTTTAATTGATAGTGTACAGTGGAGATAGAGAGGAAACAGAGAGGGAGAGAGATGGGGAGAGACATGCAGCAAAGATCGTCAGGAACGGGACTCGAACCCGCAATGCACTGTCAGGCTACATTAGAGCTTAAGTGCCCGGACTGCTAGGCCAACGGTCTGGGCCCACCAATACTATTTTATAAAAATCCAGATTATTTTTAAAATAATTTCAGGGAATACATGTATAAACCATTGAATGCACTTCACTCCCCACCAAAAGATTCACCCTGGATGACACATTAGGGCGGCGCTACACTTTGACATCTCATGTCTTTCACCCGAAGGCATCGAAGCATCAGCCCAGAACAGATCTCATCCGGGGTTGTCCCAGGCAAACACCTTGCCCAGTAACCCCTTCATGACATCTTAACCACATGAACCCTAGTGTTCCCATTCTGGGGGGAATTTGTTGCCAAAATAGCCGATCTATAAGCTCACAACGCGTCACATGTAGAGTGAAAACAGGTTAGGATGCCTAGTATAGAGCACCTGGGAATCCGGTCAACCAAGTATAGGGTTTAAGTGGTTAAATCCAAATATTTACTATTTTTAATATTTAACCATCATACACTGGGACTATTTTCTGAGTCCCAGTGTATTCACACACACACACACACACACACACACACACACACACACACACACACACACACACACACACACACACAAAGGCCCCCAATGCCTGGTAGGTCTCAGCTGAGCAGGCTAATCTTTTGAAGTATTACAGAGCTGCTGGGAATTTGCCCTGACCACACAAACTCCAGTTAGCAGGAGGTCACTGAGGGCTGGATGAGTACGCGCGCTTAAAACACACACACACACACACACACACACACACACACACACACACACACACACACACACACACACACACACACACACACAGAAGCCCGTAGAGCAAGGCTAGTTACAGAAATAAGAAATCATTTATTATAATTTCTAAGAGAAAGTGTGTGTGTGCGTGCGTTCCCTGCATGTCTCATCATTCATAGGGGAAAAGAATCCTGTCTTACACACACACACACACACACACACACACACACACACACACACACACCTGTAACCAGGATACCCAGGTATAGTTTAGCTGAAGCATGGTGAGTATTAAGTAACATCGGTGTCTTTTTAGTCCCAAACGTGAGTGAGGGATGAGGGCATGGAGAAGGAGAGAGATGGATGGATGGATAGTGGAGGAAATTTGATACAGCTGTGGCGACAGGTGCTGGGCGAGTTTGCACTCTTGTCTGTTAGGAAGTGACAACCCCCCCCCCCCCCCTACACACACACACACACACACACACACACACACACACACACCCCCCTCTGACACACAAGCACACTTATACACTCGCACAGCTGAAGCATGTGCTGCCAACCGGTAGGCTGCAGCCCCCACCCAGAGATAAAAGCCAAGCCTTGGTCTTCGCCACCACAAAAACTCTCCGTATCACCTCTGTTAAGGTCTTTACACACCAAGGGCATGACGTGACGTGACATTCGAAAATCGCCGGCGAGTATTTCACATCATAGTAGGATAGTTGATGCACCATATACTTGATGCCTTATTCATTTCATACAGGTTAATGCCTTTTATTTGCCATGAAAAATGTACCTCATTCCGAAAAAAAACGTGGGTCACTTTATCACCACGTTTACAGTATATTCTTTATCACCACGTTTACAGTATATTCAGGTTCTGTTATATTCCTCGTTGTTTAAGGACAAACTGATGAGAGGGCTGGAGATCTGAGGAAATGTTATAAAATGGAGTATGAGAGAGAAAGGAACGGTTATAGATGGTGGTAATGGGGGAGGGGTGATTGAGAAAATAATGGTTAATAAAGTGCGATACACACAAAAAAAGAAGACGGAAATAGACATAAATATTGTGATGGAGAATCTGGGTGAGGCAGCTGTCCACTAGAGGCAGGATGAGGACTCTGTGTCTCGTTAATTTTTTTATAACAGAACGAACACACACTCACTCACTCACTCGACAAACATACAAGGCAGCGCCAGGTTGTGGGCAGAGGGCATAATAATGACTCCTGGCCGTTTGTTGCAACAGGTGGTACCGTTTCAATGCAGGCACACACAAGCAGCAGCAGCTGCCGTGCGACACGGCTTGCCCCTTCTTGTTGGCAAAGCGATCTTCCCTTTGCGCCTGAAAGGGAGCGCATGCAGTCTGTGATGTGTGTGTGTGTGAGATCCATGGGGCAGGGCACCCTTTGTCCTTCCACTTCTCCTTATCATCCCTCTTTCTCTACAGAGTGGATTAGCAGAGTAAGATTTCACCAAACAAGAAGGGGAGGGAGGGGTTGGTAGCGGGAGAGGTCCGTCCAGCATCTGGCAACCCACCGCATCCCACCTTTTTTATTTACCTCTCTGCTCCACTGTGCCTGGCGGAGCCCAGGAGACGGGAAGGTAGCGAAAACAGAAGGTGGAGAGGGAAGAGAGAGGGCAAGAGAGATAAAGGAAGAAGTAAATGTTTAAAGAGAAAAGGCAAGAGACTGTTGAGCAGCTGCCGTCGAGGTCAAGTATTTACCAAAGACCTGAAGACCTGTAAGAGGAGAGTAGAGACAAGTTCAACCCTGGAAATGGCATAGCTATGCCAGGTGCCGCTTGTAAATACCACATGCTTGCCGTTCTACCATGAACACAAAAGACTAACACACTAAAATACAAGAAAAAATACACACACACACACACGGCAACCGCGTCAGTGGAACCAGAGGCTACGGTTAACGTTCACTGCACAGTGCACACACTCCCCCTCTGAAATTAGCCTGCTCTGAGTCTGTAAACAGTAAAATCGTTTTAACTCTTGAGAGTGTACACACCAAATGGACCCATAAATTAACACTTAAGCATTTTACTGTATAAGGCTACATAGGCGCATGAAATGGAAGACAATAGTTTTGGCTCATTAGCGGACTCAGCGGAGCTAAACGGGCGGGTGCTCGAGCCGTTAGGAGGTCAGTAGAGTTAATAACTTGCAATTGAAGGCTTCTGTGTTTATTCTTTGTCATTGTCACCACGTCGTGTTTGGCTTTTTAATGAACAACAGCTGGTCCTGACACACTGAATAATAGGGTCATGTGGATGTAAGTGGCCGGTGTAACATTTCACAGCAGTAATGTAAATTCAGGCCAGAAGAGCTCACATGTGGTACTTCATCGTATGAGGCGTCACATTGAAATTGGGTTTATATTGTGGCATGCATTGTGTACCAACACCGATCTCTCTCACGCACGCACGCATGCACGCACACTCGCATGTGTTCTTTAGTCTTTGTGTTCTTTAGCAAGACGCTGAACTCCTAACAGTTAAGCAGGTTGATGCATGTCGGTGTGTCTATGTGAATGGGTGAATGTGATGCATATTGTAAAACACTTTGGATAAAGGCGCTGCATAAAAATGAACAATTTACACACGCACACACACACACACACACACTCAAATCCACTTTATTTATAGAGCACATTTTAAAACAACAGCGTTGAACCAAAGTGCTGTACACTCAGTAAAACAGTATACACACACACACACACTATGTATACACAGGCTAATTTATTTAAGTGACATTATCCGCTGAAGCTGTACAGTCAAATCAGTCATATAGTCACATGCTTTATTTACCTCCCATAATGGAGTTTGGACAGTTCTAGAGGGGTTAGTTTCACTCCATAGGTTGTGTGGTCCTTAGTGACACATGCTGTTTGTGTGTGTAAAGGATTAGGCCATAATTGAGTTGACTGACTGAGCCTTACAGGTTAATAGGATTAATGTGTGTGTGTGTGTGTGTGTGTGTGTGTGTGTGTGTGTGTGTGTGTGTGTGTGTGTGTGTATATCTCGATCTCTCCTCTTTTAAATACATTGCCGCAGGTGTGATTTTATATTAATCTGTATGTTGTTTTTGCTAAATCACTCTCTCACTGTGCTACAATGTACACACACACTCACGACACACCCATAGTTTTTTCGAGCCTTGAGTCAATGTAGGGCAGGGGCACTTAAGTGTTGAACATGCAGTCAGATCTGTTTGATACTGCAGACAGACCGACCGATATAATTGATAGACAGGCAGTGTGAGACAGATAGTCAGGCATTTGACAGACAGATCGACGGGCAGGCAGGGACTTCTGCTGCTGTTTAGTGCTGAGGCTTGGCTTGGAAGACTGCTGACTGTAGCGAAAGAGTAACGCGGGGGAGGGAGAGAGAGAATGTGTGTGAGAGGGTGGAAGAGAGCAGAATGAGAGAGCAAGTGAAAGCTGAAGCGAGACTGATGGAAAGAGAGGGAGAGGGAGTGAGTGAGAGAGAGAGAAAGCATGCAAAAGGAAAGAAAGACAGAGAGAGTGGGAGGAAGGAGGAGAGAGGAGAAAGAGACATTATCGAGCGAGTGTGAGTCAGCAGGTTGACACAGCCCCGGGGTGCGGCTGCTCTCTCCGACGCAGAGCCACCTCTCTCTCTCACCCTATCTCTCTCTCTTTCCTTCTCAGTACAGTCATTCACACCAGGAGTCCATTCCGCCTCATCATCCAATTGACATTCCTACTGTAACTGCAGACTGTTCATATCAGAAGACTTTGCTTTCACCGAAGTGTGACGCCACCAAGCATAAGCCTGGTTCCCCTTTGGTTACAAAGCTTAAGTCTGACTCACACTAAATCTGCATGGCCTCTCACCCCTGCGTGCACGTGTGCGTGTGTGTGTGATGTGTAGGGCCAGGAGACAACGTTCCTGCGGTGTACGGTCTGGACGTGACAGATGTGTCGCGGTGGGAGGAGACAGCGCTGGCCCCCGCACTGCAGATACTGGACTGTCTGAGAAAGGTGGGGCTGCGACCGACCTCAACCAGCCTGGCCTGGCATCATTCCCCGTTGCTCTCTACCTCCTGTTGTTACGAAAGGGGAAGCGTCCACCCTTCTTCGTTCCTCCTCTTCCATTGCATTCCTCTCTTCCCTCTTGCTTTTGTTCCTCCTTTGCTTGCTTCCTTCTTTCCTTACTTCCTTTTTTCCTCATTTCTGTTATCTTCCAACCGTCCGTTGTTTTGTTCCTTCCTTTCTTTTATTTGTTTGGCTTCCTTCCTCTTGTGTCTTGCCTTGCGACCACCTACTGTAGCTTTTCTGTTTCAGTTTGGGCGCTGGCATGAGCTACAGTAAGCACTTAAAACCTGCATACGTCTCTTTTTGTCGCATCGATATTGTAGATATGTATATTGTGAATATGTGTCTGATGTATCCCCCACACACACACATGAGTGAATGCGTGGGTGTACCTGTCATTCAGAGACTTGCTCACATCATGAACTCAATGCGTCTCATGCACCCAACAGCACCACACTGCATGTTATCATACACACCTCATACTAAAGGCCCGCAATGGGAAACAAGCTGTAAGCTTTTTTTATCCTGTTGATTATGGTGGGTCAGATGTTTGTTACAGATGTATGATGTCTTTATTGATCGTGAAATAAAATATGTCACATACAGTCAATCAATCAATCTCCAATCAGGGGGAGCTGCCAGCTGTTGAGCCAATCAGAACAGAGGGGGCACAGCAGAGCAACAAGCGAAGCCGCCACACCTGTGAGCTCTGTGACAAGGTCATCATCGGTGACATGGAGTGGACAGGTGAGAGCGTCAGTTCACATATTACAGGTTATGCAGAACAGCAACATCTTGGAACATATAGTGTAACTTAGTTCACATCCTGAGGCCCCGTTTAGATGACAACGGTCTCTAGAGAAAACGGCAAAATACATTTTCAGATGTGCTGGCATTTTCGGGGGTTAAAACCGCAACAAAGTGAAACCCCCTTCCAGAGTGGAAATCTTTGAAAATGCTCCGCCTCGCGTCTCTGTGTAAAGATGCAATATGGGGTAAACGGCAAAACGTGTGATGTCATGGCTCACATTGGCTCACGGCGTGTGTGCTATTACATCGATTTAAACAAACAGCTGTGATAGGAAGTAGAACAGAAATGGTCCTCCGTGCGTGTGACTGGTCTATCTGGCAGCACAGCTCACCGCCACCTAGCCACCTGGCATGCACACTACAGTGTTTTCAATCACTTTGGCGTCTCTGTGTAAACGTAGAATAAAAAGTGAGAACTTAATGGCACTTTGGCGTTTTCTGTTCTGATCGTTAACGTGTAAGTGGGGCCTTAGTCTCACATATTTCTACTTTTCTATTCTGGGAACCAAACAGAAACGGGTAATACAGCCGAACATACAGATATGAGTTGACATTTAAGTAACTTTCTTTGTTCATGATGTTTACATGCAGCCCACCTAAAGTCCAAGAAGCACCACTACCATGTGAAGAAGAAAAGGAAGTCTGATGCAGCCTCTGACCAATCCCAGGGTACCACATTACCACCACACACACCCACTGTAGAGAGCCACACTCAGACCACTTCCACGAATCTAGCCCCAGACTCCTGTGAGGCCTCCAGAGAGACCTTGCAAAACACAAGGCCCACAAAGAGGGAAACACCTGTGGCACTTTGAGACACTGTAGATATGGGACTATACAGGGCTCCAATAATGAGCTAATGGAGGTTTTCATAAGCTAACGTCACTTGTTGTTCGCTTGGGTGAAGTTCGCTCAACGGAAGCACTTCCTGTCTCTCCGACTGTCGGCCTTCCTCTTGACTCAGCCTTCCATTTCCAGTGTGCACAAACAGATGGTAGATATTTTTTTTATTATCGGAAGCTTTGCTTCTTTCTCCCCCATTTAAACATGGTTGGCCCAAGTGAGGATGGAAGCCCAAACCGTTTTAATAAGAATCACGATCCTTGGAGCAATGAAGGTCTATGTCTTATATTTTCCTCACCCTGTGTACTTAAAACCAGAGTGCTGTAATGCTGATTCATGTTTACTGAGAATAAAGGCCCAACTCTTTTCCGTTTTAAAAATGCTGTTTGTATTAAGCTAAATTAAGCTAGCTTGTCAAAACGGGCCAAGTATAAATTAAACTCGACAACAGCATCATGCGTATAATGTCCCAAATATATATTGTTTTCCCTACTTGTAGCAGGTTTTTGTTCATTGGTCATCGTCGTCTTTTGGAATGGAGCTCGTAATACTTGGAACGGTTATATGCACTATGGACACACAGAGACATAAATTGGATGGAAGATTTTGGAAGGATTATGAGGTGCCAGAAGTCTCGAACTCACAGTGTGAAACCGTGAGATCAAAGGCGGTATTCTCCTGAACATGCCTTAAATAAGACAATCGGGTTTTGTTATGCTGCCAATCTTGTAGCACCTTCCTGGTTACATCTGTGACCTCTTATCTACTGATACGTTTATGAAGTGTGGGTGTATGCTTGCTTATTGCTGCCTCCCACTTATGATTTCCATAATAAAAATGATGTATTTTTAATACCTAGTTTGAAAATGACTTTGCCCTTGGTTGGCGTTTTGTGTGTGCGTGTGTGTGTGTGTGTGTTGGCCTAGATCATGACACTGCTCTGATAAGGGGAAAAACTGCCAGGTCTGAAGCATGATCTCACCACACAGATTGCAAGTCTCTGTTTATCCAGTTGCATGTCTGTCTTTCCCCTTTCAGCCACGGTTTGTCTGTTTTGCCTCTCGCCTGCCTGCTCTAAAGTCTGTAAAATTGCTTACACAATATCTGGCCCCGCTCCAAGGTGCACTTTGGCGCGCTCTCTCCCTCTCTTCACCTGCCTGCGTTCTCTTTTTTTCGCCCCCTCCCTTTTCCTCTTAATTCTCTTTTGTTCTGTTTTCCACCCCCCCCCCCCCACACACACACCCACACACAAAACCCCAACTGACGCCAGTCTCTCTTTTACAGTCTCTTTTCTTAACAATTATACTTCACTCGTAACGCATACAGTAGCAAATTAGTTCTCAAGCTCTCAAGCTCTGACTACACAGCTAAATATATACCAAACTATATAATAGCTGGATGTGTGTGTGTGTGTCCCACATTTGCTCAAGCCGATCTAGGTCAGGCCTCAAGCTTGCTTAGCAGGTGGCTATCGTACAGAATGAGAGAGACATTGATAGCAAAGGTCATCCTGGTAACCGACGTGTGTTCTCCATCTAAATCCTCCTTTTGTTCAGAATTTCTTTCTTCTCTTTGCATATCCTGTTACTCATAGTTGATTCCTTTCGCTAGGCGGGTCATAACATTTCCCCCTCATGGTTGTATTTTGCTTTCCTCAGTCCTCCACGACGACTCTGTGAAAGTGCATCACTATGAACCTTCACAGAAGCCAAATAAAAACCCACAAGAGATCGTTACATCACAAGGAAGTGGCCATGAAAGGTCACTGAATCCATTCCCCTCTGGCAGTGAACCCTCTCAGCTGATGCGGAGTGTTGGGTAACATAATTCTCAGAAGCTGTGTAGTGTGTGTGTGTGTGTGTGTGTGCTTATCTAAAGCGTACTTAACAAAAGTGCTCGAGCTTGAGATTGGCACCTCCAAGCACTGCTGAATCACACACGACGTATAAAAGAGGCATACTTGTGCAATTCAGTGACATAGGTTTCTGCGTTGTGTCTCTAAACACTACACACACACACAGTACACAAGTATAGAAGTAGGTCAGCCTACACGGTCACAAGGCTAATTAGTGATTTAAGCGGTGTGTGTGGTATGGTAGATCATCCACAGACACACAGACTCACTCGGTGAACTCATTAGCCTCAGCAAGTCAGCAATTTGGAGCGCCACATCAAAGGAGCCGTCTTTGAAATAGGAGATCCACGAGATCGGTGTCGAACACACCGAGACAACACACACAACTCCACTGTGCTAAAAGTCAAGCATTCCTCCTGCCTGCTTTTGTTGAGTAAATACATTTGACGACCACTTCTGTTTGAGAGTGCTTGGGAGCTGTGATTTGCGCGTGCACGCAAAGTTTCTGTCTATGTACGTATGCATATCAATAGCTGCGTCAATGAACGAGTGACGCTAAACCTGTAAGGGTTCCAAATGGCTCTAACTCAAGAGTTATGGGCATCCTTGAAATAAAAAAACAAGTTGAGAACCACTGCTCTATTTCTATCTCCATCCCACAGTCTGATACTGGGCTGTAGTGACTTCAACTCTGGTAGCAGTTTTTATTCACACAGCAGTGTGAGAGCACATTCTGTCCTATGCATGAGGCCCATCAGGGGTAAGCTACAGGCTGCCTTATGTAACACATTGTATAGCCTATAGTGTGTCTGTCTCGCTGTCCAGTTTTCCATGGATTTTGTTTTTGCCCACTGACCCTGACAGAGGGACTTGCCCACCATCTAATGCTTGTTATGAAATGATGATGATGGGTTTTTGAGGGATACCTGTTGTACAGGGCAGCCGGGATGCTCACGTGAATTTATGCTGTGTGTGTGTGTGTGTGTGTGCACACACGCGTGTGCATGAATGAAAGCGAGCGTGTGGTTGTGTTGTTGGACCTCCCGGCATAAGCCTATCCCTGCCATTCCGGCAATAGTAGTATGTCATCTAGTGACTGTGCGTCTAGGTAATTTGAAATCCACTTAATCCTAATCTCTAATCCCATTTGACCAAACACTCTCTGCCATCTGGACCGTAAACACACATATGCATCCGACAAGAGAAACAAACGTACTTGCGCAGAGATTTCTGTTGATATTTAAGATGTCATGAAAAATACCAATCGCATTTTTAGAGCATATCTGTGGACATAATAGAGATATAACTAACAATAGATTACATTTGTATTTTTATGTCAAACGTCCCTAAAGGTCCAATTTTAATTACTTCCTGTCAAACGATAACATAATGCGTGGTTACACCAACAATAAGCCCTGAATTATGAATAATGATGAATCATGATTTCATTCACCTGTGTGATTCCCATAGCTCATGTTCCTCCACTCGCACCTGCTTTTCATCATGGAGACACTCTGCTTCTACGGTTGTCACCTTCTTAAAATAATGTCATCTTTTAAGTTTTTCTGAACACAGAACAAAATGAACCAAAACAAACTATATGATATTTCTTAATCATTTCACCCAAAACGTTTATAACAATATATGACTATTGACAGACAAATAACACTGTCTGTCAGTTATGTAACAAAAGAGGATTAAGTGATTTAGGCCAATTTGTGTTTAGACTTGGCAGTTATAAACCTGACTTTTGCCTGACTGACCAAATTATTTGTGAGTAACTGACTTACTCCAGACTTTGGCAAGTTTTTTGGCCTAAGTCACATGTTATGAAGGTTGAATGTCAGCAGGTTGCAGCGTTCTGAAGGTCTCAGAATGTCTGCCTACTGCAGCAATGCGTGGAATACGAAGGATTATTGTCAACAGACGGCGAACTCTTTGCATTTGTTGCTCAAGGCAAGGCTGTCTGAAAATTCTCAAGAAAATAAAATCTTGAGTTCACATACCAATGTTGGCATGAGGTCGGATATCAGACAACACAAGTCCCAGACAGTTGATAAGTGTGTGTGTGTGTGTGTGTGTGTGTGTGTGTGTGTGTGTGTGAGAGAGAGTTCTGTTTTGAGTACAATGTGTCCATACTTCTGACATTGTTCTCTCATCACCTCTCTTAAAATATGTGCTTGCTTGCACCCCATTGTGTATGCACGTGCATGTGACTGAACGTGTGTGGATTCTATGGGTGCATTCATGGAATCGCAAAAGGCACATATGTGTAAATTATTTTGCCAGTTTAACCACTTTCAACCTGGAATCGCTGTTTTGGGCATGTCATTGTCACCAAACCCCCTCCCCAACAAACAAATAAAAAAGTTCTACAAGATTACAGCTTGTAGATCGGCAATTTTCGAAAAAAAAGAAAAAACACTTCAAAATAGGTTGGCTGCAGCCAGAGTCTAAGTTAGTCTATTTGGGGGTCCTTGGTATGGAACCGCTTGGGCACCCCTGTTTTGTTGCGTGCATGCTTATGCGCATGCACATCTGCACGTGTGTGTGCGTGTGTGTGTGCTGCCTTCGTATAGAGTCATTGTTTGACTGGCTTTGGGAAAGAGGGCAAGACAATACAAAATACAAAAGTTGCTGTTGCGTAACAGGGGAAATGCAACACGGTCAGGTGTAAGTCTTATCAGATAAGATGGCATTGTTCGTGTGCGTGCATGAGCGTGCACACGTGTATGTGCGTGTCTGTCTGAAGGATGCTGAATGTCTTTATTTACATGCCTCAGATTACACGATCAGCACAGAAGCCATTCTCATGAATGAGCCTTGTTTTTCCCACCGTTTCTGTATATAATAATATATATAATATAATAATAATAATAATATATAATTATTTCATGTATACATCATTTTTATTGAGGTTAGTTGCACATCATAATTACCGACATGAACCCTAGAGTCCTTATTCTGGGGGCAAACGTCCTGCAAAAATACCTTATCTATAATCTCACATCATGTGGTGTTGTGATGCATTGTGAGCTTGTAGATTGGCTATTTTCAGTAGAGAGATTTGGTGTACAGGGAATTACTAGCACACCTAGTATAGAGCCATGGGGGACCCTGGTCAACAAAATAGGGTTTATGATTTTTCCTTCCTTTTTTCCTTTATCCCTCAACACCTCCCACCCATCCCCACCCGCCAAGGATATATGACATTTTTATAATGGCAGTACAATAGGATTAAGGATGGGGGAGAAAAATATTGAGAGTAAAAATCACAATGAATAATACTGTAAATAAAATAAATAGAGACACCTGCAAAAAGAACCCTGAAAATGTTGACAGCTATTGTGATGTACAAGGTGATTCAATATGCACTATACACAAGTTAATTGTATAGAGAATAAAAAAAAATATTATGTTGGGTGCATGGGGGCCACCCTAAGTGTGAACCTCGTCACAGGTGTATAATGAGGACACACATGCAGCCGCGCTGTGTGGGGTGAGCGGGTTGGTGTCTAATGCAGTAAGGACACGGTGTGCTTTTGTGACAGAGGAGTCGTATATAGTGATGCATGCATCCCGAGCACGGCACAAACCATCACTTATTGATGCCTGTGTGAGCGCGGCTTATAGGGGTTGGACGAGTTCACGTTGCCGTGGGACTCTCTCTGTGCGCTTCTCTCTCTCTGCATCTTTTTCTCTGTCTGTCTGTCTGTCTGTCTCTGTCTCCGTTTCTCTGTCGCTCTGTCTCCCTTTGTCACCCTGTCTGGCTCCTGGCTCCCACAGTCAGTGTTCTAGAGGGAGAGAAATAAGGGAGAGGGTGGGGAGAGAGAAAGAGAGCTGATTTGATGTGAACAGCCTCCAGGGGAGCTAGCTTAGGTTGGGCGTATGCAAGCATCCCTTTATATCCCTTATACAGTAGGTTCTCTCTCTCCCTCCCTCCCTCACCGTCTTGTTCACATTCTTTCTACATCTTCCTCTCTGTCTGCCTCTCTCTCGCTCTCTCTTGTGCCCTCTGTCTTTCTCATTCCGTCTCCTGTGAGTCTAACACTTTCTTCTCTCTCTCTCTTTCTCTCTCTCTCGTGCCTGTCTGTTTTTCTCTCCTCTCACTGTCTTTACTCTTTCTCAGTGTCTCTCTTCCTCTCTCTCTGCTGCATATTTCCTGCCTGGTTATGTAAAGTGGGGCTTCTCTCTCTCTCTCACAACCTCTCTCTGTCTCTCACACACACACACACACACACACACTTTCTCTCTCGCTCTCTTCCACAAACCAGAGCGTGACATTTCTTCCTGTTTTTCCAGCAACCCAGTGAACCCGCTCCCAGGGCATGGCTTCATATGAGGGCAGAGACACAGCACTTTCTCACACACACGCACACTATATATACGTGCGCACTCATATATGCACGCTCACACACAATGCACATTGTCACTTGAGGTAAATGTTCTGTATACATACATACATACATACATACATTAAGACTGCAGCATTGTTTTAGAACAAGCAAATTCTGCTTAGCCTCCACATTTTGTGTCTGACTGACAACATAAATGTCATTGTTCTACCGCTCACATTCTTTTGTGTGTGTCTGTGTGTGTTAGATAAGAGTGTAGATAGCAGCAGTTCTTATGTCTATTCTGTTTGACCACCAACCGTCACTGTGGTTTGGACTATTTTATCAGTTTTACTAGTTAACAGTTGGTCAGTCTTTCTAGTTAATAGTTTACCAGTTTTTCTAACCACTTAAAGCAGCTCTACACGTTGTGAGCTTGTAAATCTGCTATTTTTGGCTAATGTTCCCCCCAGAATATGGATGCTGGGGTTCAAGTGGTTTATCAGTCTTTCTAGTTAACAGTTGATAAGTCTCTCTAGGTATCAGTTTATCAGTGTTTCTAGATATCCTGTTTATCAGTATTTGGTTGCATCCTTCCTTCCTTGTAACTGTGCTCCTCCTGCTGCAGTAATGAGAGAGAGAGAGAGAGAGAGAGAGAGAGAGAGAGAGAGAGAGGAAACGGGCGTGCCACTTGTAAACGGTTGCACCTTCACCTTCTAGATTGCCTGCTTGTCTGTCGTTTTTGATTGCGTGTGTGTCTGTGTGTGTGCGCTGTAGCCGGCTTTTTCCCGCCAGTGCGGTCCTTTGCAGGGGCGGGGCTTCTGCAGGGTGTAGCGGCAACAAAGAACCAGAGCTTCCCGCCCAATATGCAAATGAGACCACGGTGGGCGGGTCTGGGCACCTCCCCTTCTGCAGTGCTTAACCCTTTCTGTACTGCGACTGAATTTTGGACTGGACACAGACTGGACAGGAGAGGCTTTGTATCTGTGTGTCTGTTTCTTGTGCTTATGTGTGCACAAGCACATGGCTCATGCATGTTTTTAGGGCCGTTATGCAACTTAGTGTAACTTTAGATCTTATAACTGAGAGAGCATGTGGGCCAATTGCAGCTGCTAAACACACACACACACACACACACACACACACACACACACACACACACACTGTTTCATACATACCTCTACCTCATTTCAAACAAAGGGCCCTGTTATAGAGAAGTCATATGGCTCTGCAAAAGGGCAGATGGGGACTTACCATGGTGTCATGCCTTGTGCATTATCAAATAATAATCACTACATATTCCCTTTATATATTAATGTATAAAGTATCATTATTATTTTCTTTAACAGGGATGTGTGCATATAAGGCTGTAGATCCAATGTTGAAACAAGTGCACCATATGTCAGATTTATCATTTTAATGGATTGGCTTCCACTGTTCTGTATCATCTCGGGGGGAATGCCATACGATAGGGCGACATATGATCCCAGTCACAGGGGTTATGTAATGGGGTCTGTCAATTCTTTCACTGGGCATGTTCATGCCATGGGCTTTGTGTGTAGAAAATGGTATTCATATTGTTAGATGATGACATCTTATGCACTGGGTATCGTTTTACAAGCCATACAAATATATCGCTATGTGATATTTTATGATGGTGTTTCATTTGTAAATTACAAAGCATAGACGTGGTACTTAGCCTGGGGAAGATTTAAGTATAGGGGTGTTCGAAATGGAACTGCACTGATAGAAGCCTATATTATTACATTGTAGACATAATTATCAGTGGAGAAGATGTTTTGATAGTCTGTACTGTTGTTTGCTTGTGTTGTTTGCAGCGTGCACACTCTACAAAGAACATGTTTTTCTACCGGGGGGTAAATTGATGTTTTAATGACGTTTTTCTTTTTTTGGGGTGGGGACCTTTATTTTCCTAGTGATAGAGAGAGAGACAGGAAAGGCAGGAGAGAGAGACGGGCAGTAAAAGGCCTCACGTCGGAATCGAACCCGGTCCAGCTGTGTGAAGGACTTTATCCTTATTTATATGGTTTGCATACGTCGTCTGTATTTGTGAATTTCTTGGTGATCATATGGATTTATAGACATGAACACAACCTTCCATTGGCCAGAATCATTCTCTATAAACTGTTACTGATACTTGACAAAACTGCCCATTTTAAGTCATTTTCAATACTTTAACTGCTTCAAAAAGACATTTCAAAATATAAAAATGCATTGCCCATCAGAAGAGTACCAGTACAATTGCATATAAACACACACACGCACGCACGCACGCACGCACGCACGCACGCACGCGCGCGCGCGCGCGCACGGTTGCTAATGTGAAGTTATGTTTGTGTGGTGCGGGTGGAGTGGCAGTTGGTAACTGTTAGTAATAACAAAGCTGATTTGCATTTCTGCGCAGAACAATGTCTGTTGATATAGCTGCTGTTATGGTGAGTTATCTATTAAGTGTGTGATAAATCGAGAGAAAGGGACTGTCCGTGTGGGCTGTCTCAACTCTTATGAAAGGCGGTAGGTTAGTCAAAGGGAGGGAAACTGCTTTTGAATAAGTTAGTTACAGTTTGTCTGATAAGGTGTTCCCTCCAGGGCAGTTAACGGTTAAACGGTTCCCCCGGCCAAGCCCTGTGGCAGCTTACAAACTTAACAGACAAAGGACTTAAGCCAACAAAGTGGAAAACCGAATTTGCTAAACATTCCAGGGGAACCTTTGGATTATCCGAGCTACATTGACTGTTGGAGACATCCAGTTGAAGAGTGATCCGCTGCACATAGTTGAGTTTTTCCCCTGCTTGTGACTCGGAGCTCTCTCCTGCAGACCTTTATTACTTTAATGATCTATCTGGAATAATAAAGTAACCAATTTATTGATGGGAGCCGACTTTGGTCAAAGCCGACTTCATTCTGTTGTTGAACGCCCTCCCCATATCCTTACCCTAACATTAACCACACCAAACCCATGCCTAAACTTGAACCATACTAACATAACACATAACATAACCTGGTGAGTCTGCGCATTACCTTTGAAAAATGTCAGGTCCCATCTAGCAATGACTAGTTAGTATATTGCACACTTTATTCACATTGACAGGGGAAAGTAATGTAGATGAGGACTTGAATATTATGCTCAGGTGTGAAAGTAATCTTTGGAGCACTTCCTCACCTGCCTGTTAGGCCTCCAAAGCCACAGGAAAATCAGTTAGTTTATTAATTTAATTCATTCATTCAGTGTACAAATGTTAAATCAACACCAGGATGTTATTGTGTATTGTATACAGACACACAACTGCAAATACAAGACCATTTTTACACTCTGTGTTCTCGTTAACACTTGCAGTCATTAATCTAACAGGCTGATGCTTTCTCTGTTTTCCGTTCCCTTCTCTTTCCCCACCATCTACCCCTCCACTGTTAGGGAGGTATTTGCCTGCTATCTTTACAGGTCCACCTCCCTTATCATCATGTTAATTTGGACTTGGTTGCATCCCCCTTGCAACAGTGGACTGGGGCAGCGTTACCCTACAAGATGGTACATTTGTGCCTGGTCGCTGTTCTCTTTTCCATATATAACTTCTCGCACCCTCTCCTGTGTCCCCCTGCCCTACTTTACACATTCCAACACTCACATACTGTACAGCACTTCCAGGCTAATGCTACAGTTGACAGCGTTGGGTTTGCCAAAATATCTGTTAAGCCCACTTTAAGGTCACCAGCTTAGTTCACTATCCTTCCTCATTGCCCGCCAGAACTCACATGGGCCCGGTGTTGTATAGACTCCAACAGAGCCCAGTGCTTGTGTGTTTTATCGTAGTATTTGCTGTACCGGTCAGGAAGAAAAGACACCCTCCTCGCTCTTATTGAATATAGCTTATCAGCCACAAGGCCCGAAACCAAAAATTACTTGATGAGGAAATTTTGACTGGCTCAGAGAACGTCGCTGTTTGTTTTGTCTCCACAGTTCCACAAGGCCAGGAAATGAACAGTACTATTGAATGTTTAGAGATGCATTTGTATTGGTACTGTTTGACAGTATAGTTTTTCCTCAACGTGATCTCAAGCTGCCCCCTTTTGGTTAGATTAGCACATTACTGCTTAAGTGAAAGGCAGATCAACACTGGGGGAATTCAAGTGAGTGAAGTGAGTGAAGAAAGAGTGAGTTGAGTAATTTATTCCATGTTGTGTGACATATTGTGAGCTTGTAGATCTGCTATTTTTGGCGCACTACTCTGCCATGCGACAAAGAATAAATCAGGCTTAACAGTGCAATCTTTTGCAAAATAAGGCAGATTTAGTTCAGCAGAGTTGTCAGAATCTAACCCCACCTCAACCAGCTGTAAATCGCTGTTACCTAGGCTACAGCATGAATATATTCAATGCATCTACTTCATATACGTATGTGGTTGTCCTTGTTGAAGCTATTTGAAATAAAGATAAGTTGTTAGCACCACTGAAGGCACTAACATATACAATGTGCAATATCATTCAGAATGGGTAAAAAAACACTTCTTTACAGGTGACCACGCAAACCACGAAGCAAATTAAGCTGGGAATGTATTGTCAATTTGTATTGTAAAATAAAACAAATGTATTTATGTGTTCTGGTAGGACCACTACTGGTTGACACAAGGTATTGCCTGAAGCTCAAAGCGCAATAGCACAATATCTCCCCAGCCAAAATGGGCTTTCCATCTTTGCTCAGCAGTAGAAAATGTCAGCCCTTGTGCGTGAAACCTGTGTTTGAATCTCGGGTTGGACATCAATTTTTTCAGATTGCAGCTTTGAGTTGAAAGAATAAGATTGATTCAGTGGGTGTTTACAAGTTTTCTGGCCTGTATCCCATTTCTGTTTTACTGGAGCATCTGTCTGTCACATCACACAGCTCCATTAAGCTTAATTTATAGCCACGTCGCACAGCGTTGACAAGAATAGACAGCGTCTTACTACTCATGCCTAATTTATAACCCGTTGCGTGACAGTGTACCATGCTGAAAATGGCTATCTACACCGCTTTCTAAGTATAAATCAAGCTTTTAGGCCTGTATTGGGAGTCCTCCTAGTCTAGAAAGACTGTTGGCCCACAAAAGTTTCAAATGCTAACTTAACAGTACGTTTTAACAGCGGGCGACTCTCGGGCGATCGCCGGGCGACATCGTCCAAAAGATAAAGAAAATCCATCTTTCATCGCCCCCCGCCCACTTCGCCCTATCGCCAGTAGTTGCCGGCTCTCATAGACATATAATGCACTTCCGGAAAATACTATCCTAATCGCCCGCTGTTAAAACGCACCGTGACAGTCTATACATTGTAAGCGGCAGAAAATAAAGCAGATGTCCAGCCTCCCCCACTTCCATTTTGCCTTTGCAGTTGCATAAATACTGTAAGTCCTGATGTGAATCGAATTAGTTGAAGCCTAGCTTGCTGATTAACAGAAATGGAAATTCAAAAATATATCTGAAAGAAGATCTATTTCTGTGAACAGAAATGATCAGATGACAGATTACTGTGCATTTCAAAGGAATGGCGCACTCAACCCAAAGGACGGTTCTCAGGTTCAACTGGGTGCCAGATTCTTTACAAAACAATAGAAATACCTGCACTCGCTTATAGCTTCTTTATTGATAATCATCTAATCATTAAAGACCTTTTAAAAATGCTATTAGCAATGCGGATTTCTTCTGTTTTGTAGATTGCTATGCATAATGACATTCAGGAGGCGGAAGTACAGACTCTCTGTAGCATTCGAAGAGTGTGGAAGAGTTGTCTAGCTCACTGTTCCCCTAACAGTGGGTCAGGACCCATATGTGTGGGTCGCGGACCAATTTGTATGGGTCGTGAGTAAATACCCCTTTATTTTTTGTTTCCTACATTTTGTTTTTAATTATTATTTCTTCAAAAGATTTTCAAAAAAATCACAATTTTAGTGTATTAAACTAATTCAAACATTTTTTTCAAAAGAATTATAAAAATACATTTTAAAGTCCATTAATTAGCTTGTAGATTGGCTATTTTCACTAGTTTGGGTCCGGGAGAGACATCAAATTTCTCTTTTGGGTCTTAAGCAAAAAAGTTTGGGAACCACTGGTCCAGCTTGAGAGAGTCCTCCTGACCAGTGTTGCCAGATTTTGCGAGAGAAATGAGCAACCACGGGGCGGCAGTGGCTCAGGAGGTAGAGCGACTGCTTGGGAACTGGAAGGTTCGCAGTTCGATCCCGGGTTCCCCCAGAGTCAGTGTCGAAGTATACTTGAGCAAGACCTTATCCCCAAACCTAACCTGGGCTGATCCTCTAGTGTAGTCATTTCTGATCATGTCCTTCCTTATCAATCCTAATGAGAATCGTAGCATCCTTAATTCTGCCACCTCCAGCTCCACCTCTTGTCTCTTCGTCAGTGCCCCTGTTTCCAAGCCGTACACTACAGCATGGCTTGTCTCACTACCGTCCTATACATCTTCCCTCTCACTCTGGCTGGTAACCTTCCATCACAGATAACTCCTGACTTCCTCCATCCGTTCCACCCTGCCTGCACTCTCCTTTTCACCTCTCTTCCGCACTCCCCATTACTTTAGATAGTTGACCCCAAGGTATTTAAACTCCTTCACCTTTGCCACCTCTACTCCTTGCATCCTAACTTGTTCCACTGTCCTCTCTCGTTTAGTTACACATATTCTGTCTTACTCCTGCTGTTTTTCATTCCTCTTCTCTCTAGTGCATACCTCCACCTTTCCAGGCTCTCTTCAACCTGTTCCCTCGTCTCACTACATATAACAATGTTGTCCGCGGGTCTCCTGCCTGACTTTATCTGTCAACATGTCCATAACTAATGCAAATAAGAAAGGTCTCGGTGCCGATCCTTGACGCAGGCCCACCCCCACCGTGAACATGTCCGTCACTCGCACCACACTGCTCTTCCTTGGCTTAATCTGGTCGCTAATTGTTACCTCTCCTCTTAGCCTAGCTTCCACTACTCTTTCCGATAGTTTCATGCTATGGCTCATCAGCTTTATTGTATACCTCTGTAGTTACCAAAACTCTGTACATCCCCCTTGTTCTTGAAAATCGGTACTAGTATACTATTTCTCCACTGTTCAGGCATCTTCTGGTCTTCCAAGATTTTGTTGAACAGTCTAGTGAGGAACTTAACTGCTGTCTCTCATAAACATTTCCACACCTCCACCAGTATGTCATCTGGGCAAACTGCCTTCCCATTTTTCCTCCTCTTCATGGCTGCCCTCACCTCCTCCTTCCCAACTCCCTCTCACGTTCTGGTTTGCTACCCCCCTGTCATCCAGCCTTCTTTCCTCTCATTTCCCTCAACGGATCGATCCGTTTTCTAAATAAAAGACTAACCACGCAGACACAGAACATCCATGGTTGAATGTAATAAATGACAAGTTTATTGTTGCACAAAATGTACAAAATAACAAGCAAATGGACAGCCCCCCCAACAATGATAGCCCCTCCCCTCCCTCAGTTTAGTCATTCGCCAATATGAAGTTGGAATTCTGAAAACCTATGACTACGGCAAGTCCGATGGTCCAAGCCAAAACGCATGGTAATTCTGAGAGACAACACATACCCAATTTCAGCATCACTGAACAATTAAAAATGAATAAAAACACCTTATTTACACATTTCTTGTCAGAACTTTTACAACATGCCATCTATATATTTATACAGAATATGCTTGTGCACATACCCCTGTATAGAAAATATATTATAAGTTCAAATTAAGATAGACTAAGGGCTATAGACATCCAAAGTACAGCACTTCTTTTGAATCTCTGTTTGAATCTTTTTTTAAATTCTCATTTTTAATACCCATTTATTCAATTGTTTACTTCTTAACCAGCCTCGCTAAAAAGAAAGAACTCTAATGGACTGTATGCAGTTGTTTGTGTGTTTTTCCTCAAGAAAAGACCAAACTAGTCTTGTAGATGGTAGATGGGGGGAAAAAGCCTCACTTATGTACACGGAAACATTCTGATCTCCTGTAGAGAGAGAGAGTGAGAGAGAGAGTGTGCGTGTGTGTGTGTGTGTGTGTGTGTGTACTTGTATTACTATACTTGGAAGATATAGAAGAATTTCAGAAACAGACATTGTGAGGACCATTCTCCTGGTCCTCGCAAGAGAAATGGTTTGCGCACCAGTGTCAATAGACGATGCCGTCCTAAAACGTTGTTGTCCTCACAACTATAGTAATACATACCTCTGTGTGTTGTTGTGTTTTGATCTCGTGTGTGGTGATGTCATTCTTTCATTATTACCAAGCATTGTTACAAGGCTATAACTCCCACCCCCACACACTTCTGACCCCCCCCCCCCCCCCCCCTTCCCATGGCAGATGATGTAAGAAGAAGAAGTGTGTAAACCAATCAGCTTTGGCACTGGTTGAAGGATTAAGTGTGCTGCGGTTTTTCCCAGAATGCCTTTCTTCAGCCTTTACTATTGTCCTCTCCTGTCTTGGGACACACATAACACGGCACATGTTGTATTTGTCCCTCTTAAAAGCACCCGTTTAAAATCACTGAATGGATGAGAGCGGTTGTGGAGTTATGGCTTTCCTGAATTCACATGTCTGTGTTGATCAAAAGGCTAAATGAAGTTATCATGTCCGGTGGCCTTGCGCCAGTTAGAGCCAAATGATTTCTTATAAGCTATTATTGTGTCCTAAACCACATTAGCACCACAGAGCAACAACATCGTTCAAAGTAAAGCCAAACAACACACACAACGGTTTTGTGTGGAGAACGAACCGCATAAGCCGAGCACACTACTTAAGATGTTTTTTGTGCCATGGAAAAAGAAAGAAAAAAACCCACATATCCCATTGATGCAAATGAATGGCTTGATGATGATGAATGAAGAGGAATTTTGACTATAATGGAGGCATTCTAAAAGTCGAAGTTGGCTTTATCTCCTCATGTCCTTCCCTCGCCTCCTGTCCTTCAGCTGCACTGATGAGGGGAAAAAAAAGAAGACGTGAACAGGCGTAAGCAAATCTCCGGAGGGCATCCATCACATTGCTCAGTGCGTCGCCTGAGGTCAGTGCAGCTGAAGGCGCAAGGCCAGGCACCCTACCACACCACTATTATGTCTACAGCCTCGAAAACTGACCCTCTGCATGCCTCCACGAGGGACCGCAGACAAGGCTTAAGGAATTGGATTGGGAAAGAGGCTTTGTTAAACCTCACCAGTTTACTAAGTGGAGAGACCGTGTTGCTTTCAAAGTGTGTGCAAAAATACTCGTCAAACTAACGTTGGGATATGAACCTTCTTTTTTCTTCTTTTAATACATTTTCAGTCTATGTTTGTCTTTGATTCTGCGATATAGCTTCCTCTTATTTTTCTTTAGTACTACCTATGTTCATCTGGCGTCCGTGTTGCACTTTTCTTTAATATATATCTATATTTTATTCTCCTGGCTTTTGTCTTTATTTCTTTTTTTCTATTTTATAAAATGAGAGACAGAATGATGGACAGCTGACAATATATATAATAATTTTCCTCTTTTTTTATCATCAGGTCTTTGTGAACCTGGGGACCGTTTTTCGTTCGTTGTAAACAAACAGGTTTTTTTTTTTTTCAGCCGTTGGTGTTGGTTTCCTCCCTTTGCTCCTCCGCTCCTCCTTTGTGTGCCCTCTTTCCCTCTCTCCTTCGTCCTCCTCTCTGCCGCGCGTCTCTCATTGCAGGAGGGCCCTGATTTGTTTGGAAGTGCTGTCATCGTTTAGATGCCGTGTCGTATACCTGGAAGAGGAGAAATTAATGTGAGAGACACATGGAAACAGATGAAGGTCTATTTAAATCAACCTGAAATATGTACTTGTCGTCCAGGGGTGAAACCATTAATCAAATAATTGATTATTGGTCAATCAATTGGCATAAAATATATCAAAACATTTTTTTGTAATTGAATAATCTGTCTAGGGATGTGTATTGTAAACATTTCTTGTGTGCACTGTTCACAGCTTGAGAAATTCATTCCAATTTATTCCATTTCAAGATGTCTGGCCTAAATTAATAAACTGGTAATGAATTGAAAAAAATATCTACAAAGTAGAAAATAATCATTAGTTGCAGCCCTAGGTCGATCAACACCTTTTTCTTATTTGCTAAAGGATGTTAAAACTAAAGGGTCATTTAACAATGTATTAATGAACTTAAATCCATTGTCACCATCTACAGTATGATCCCTTTGTATCCATATTCTTTTGCGTGTCTCATTCTTTTCTCTCCGTATTTTCCTTCTGTTACTACCTCTCTCTCCCTTGTTCTCTCTCTCTCTCACATAAACACACATGCACACACACTACCTCAGTGCGTTGAGGAGTCCCTCCACACTGTTGGATGGTTGTTCTTTCAGCACCTTGATGCAGCCCTTCATCTGCAGCGCACAAAGACAACACAGTGTTATGCTGTCTTGCCAAAAAACTTATAGATCAGCTATTTTCAGCACGTGACACCATTTTACGGAAAAGTATAAATCAGTCTATAGGGAAAGGTCAACCAACTCATTACCGTTCACCCAATCACAGCGCACACCCACACACATTTAAACATGTTGAGAGACTCTTAACCAGAAACACACATACTGTACAGCTACACAACTAGACTTTAGTTTATTTACAGGTAGTGTATATGTGCATGCTCTCTATGGCTTTTTTGTTGTAGATCTGTGTGTGTGTGTGTGTGCATTTGCAGCACTTACATCGATTTTGGAGGTCTTGGCAAAAGCCCCCACTGGGTGGACATGATCGTAGAGAATGATGACGCCCACCATCACCCTCATACAGAACAGCATGGTGTCTGTGTTAGTGAACCTACAACGGTACTCCCTACGACAGACACAGATGGAAAAAGTAAGATGAAAAAAAGGCATAAAACTTACAGATTGCACAATAACTCTTTAAGTCTATTTTATTACTTTCTGAGTTAAATTGATATGTACATGTTCTGGTTTTACAGCTTAGAATGAGCCAATCGAGGACCACAAGCATCTGAAGCACTTTGTAATCACGGTCCCAGGTCACTAACGACTCCTATATTCGATTTGAGGCAATTTAGCATAAAACCTGAGGTGAAGGGCAGAGGTACTGTACACTTAACTCAAGCACTTGTCATCAATTTAGTGTCTCAAGTAGTCTACTCTATTAAAAAGGACTAGTAAATAGTCATTGGAGTTGCTCGAGTTTCATGGGCTAGGGACGGGTGAGAGGTAAACGGGGGATGGACAGAGGAGAGGCAAACGAAAGGAGGCCACTTACGGAGTCTCCAGCATGACACGGCAGACACAGGCCATGGTGCTTAGACAGTCTGTGGTGTCCTCTATGGGCAATGTCTTATTCTGGAAAGAAATATAAGAGGACACTGGTCAATAGAGAATGTGTTTGTATGTGTGTGTGTGAGAAAGAGAGAGAAAGATGGCAATTTAGAGAGACTCAAGTTTATCCATCCAAGTACACTAACAGCATTTAACCACAAGATGGAGACAAAGCATATTAGTAAAACATTTATTTGCACTTTTGCAACAAACAAAAACAAAACAAAAAACATGGCCATGGCGGCAACTGAAGTTTTGATCTATCTGAATGGTATTTCTTAAATGCATATTCTGTCCAGACGCATTGAAGTAGTCAGAAAAGTACAGCATGCACAGTATATCGCAGACAAGGCGTTTTTACCACATGAACCCTTGCGTCCATTCTGTGCACGTCTTAATAGACGGAAATTGCAGAAGATTCAATAGAAATAGTAGATCTACAAGTTTGAGCTTGTAGATCAGCTATTTTCGCTATTTTGTGTGCAACAAACTATATAGGGTTTAAGTGGTTAAAGCCAGAAGAGGGAGTTTATGAATAAGGGGAGTAGGTTTGGTTTACCTCTGAGACGAATTTAGTGGTGGCATTACTCAAAGTCTTCAGCATGGGCGTGGCTTCGGCATAGAACAGAGACATCCGATTGGCCATCTCGTTGTTCACCTCATTCTCAGCTTCCAGCTGTGAATCAAATAATCACTTAGTTCACTGGTTCTCAACATGTGTTCTGGGGACCCCCAGGGGTCATTGAGGGGGTTCCCTGCTCAACTTTCATAGTTTCATAGTTCATAGATATAGGCCAAAACGTGAAGTGGACTGTTGTCGTGCCACCATGAGAAGATAAAAAAATGTTGGGATGGAGGTTCATTATGGAGATAGATATGTTGCAAAATTCACGAGTGAGAATGTGCGTGCAAAGTTTAGCAGCAATCGGGCGCTGCATTGATGATGTGTGGCATTTTGTGGAAAACGGGCCACCGCCACAAACTTTGGAAGCCAATCGGAATGGAATATGAAAAATGTGACAGATTGGTCTTTATCACATGACTACAGAGATAATGTATACAGAATTGCATGAGGTTTGGACAAAATCTGTAGGAGTTGTAAGAAAAAATGTGTTAAGCTAAAATCTGTCTGATGGTGGTGATTTGAAAAACAATTGGGTGGAAAATGCCTCATGATTCGAGGCATCTTCTTCAATATGGGCCACTCCTGCAAGCTTTAGAAGCCAATCATAGCCAATCAGGATAGAATATGAAAAATTGGACAGATTTGTCTTGATCACATAACTATAGAGATAATATGTACCGATTTGCGTGATGTTTGGACAAAATCTGTAGGAGTAATATTTGCAGAAATCGTCCACCTGGAGGCCGATTGGAAAAATTTGGGGCAGAGGTTCTGCTCTGGCCTCCAGGGAGTGTGCACGTGTACACGCCGATCGGTCCAACAGTGCCGAAGATTAGCTGTACACGGACGGACGGACAGGGGTGAAAACATAGTGTCGAGACTGTTTTCGCCCGTCCATCCAGCCGACCGGCCACGCCTTCGGCCTGGCGGAGACAATTAAAACATTTTACAGTGTGGATCAGGATTGCAGAGATAAAATAAATGAATACAATTCATAAGTTAATCTATTTAGCTGTTCAATTCTGGGTGATAGTTTGTCTTCTGCTTTGTTGTATACAGTTAACACATCCATTTCAGTGTCTTTTATTGGCCAAATACATTGTGCTTATAGCTGAAATCCAGGGCTTATTTTAATGAATAACGTTTTATTTGAACCAATCTGAATATTAGAGTATGTTAATACAATACAACTAACACATCTGCAGTGGTTGTTTGATACTTTTCCATTGATAAATGTCCACTTTAGTGTTGGGTAGGACACCTACTGGTTTTATGTCTATAAAGTAGTTTGAAGCAGACTGTGCACTGGCTGCACCGTCAATTACCTATCTGTGCCGGGAGAGGGAGACAATGTACATGAAAGTGATAGATTGTGGCTTTAAAGAAGCATATAATTTGTGATATGCTGCATCCAACATTCGGTCTGCTCTCGAAAACTTGTTGAACTGAGACAGACAGACAGACGTTATTATCCCTGGCCCCCAATTTCCTTTTTTAAGTTTACTTGAATTGATGAACTCCATATTTTTTAGTATGTATTTTCTTGTTCGTATGTTGTATTATTGCCTGTATAGATGTTGAATGTTTACATGGAACACAATGGAAAGAAGCCTTTGGCATTTTTGTGATTAATCCATTTGACTTTTGTATAGAACTGCTGTATTTTTCAATTGTCAATAAAATATTCAATCACTCAATCAAAGACCAACCGACCGTGGCTTACACTAATGCAGCTGTGTTCACGGCAAAAAAAAACATTAAGATATAAGATAATATTCATTTGCGCTAAGTGATTGAAATTGACAGATTATTAGTGGAACGGTCTATTCTGTCAGGTGTATACGTACATGAACTTTGAAGAGCATGAGTACTTGGGTGGAAGTGTACAAGTGCTAACAAAATGATTACAGAGATATTCAACGACCTAATATTGATCTGTTTTTGAGTGGTGCCAACCACTCCTACATTTGACTTTGTCTGTATGCCCGTCCGTCCGTATGTCCGTCAACATATCCGTCAACATATTGTCACGTGACACGTGACAATATGTTGTCACGTGTCACGTGACAACATAGGACTGCTCTATGCAGGATATGCTGCTCTATGCCTGACTTTGTCCGTGTTCACCGTCAACGTTCTGATTGGTCAGACCCGTCAACAAAGTGATTGGTCAAGCTTCACGTGACACATGGCTATAAACACATTATAAACACATATCGATGACAAAATGTATCAAAGGCGCCGCTACCTTCACACAGGGTGTGATTTTTTATTATTATTTGGATTTACTGCTATATTTGTATGCTGCCACAGCATATTGAATACACACAAAGCACTGTAGTGACTTTGAATCCAACCGCAATTAGGCTTAATGATTGACTTTTGACCTAGGCAATTGCACTTCAGCACCATAGCACTTTAGTTTGTAAATGTTTCTGGTTGTGATGTATTTTCTTGTCTCTTTTTACATGCGTTTATAACATGAATGTTACTGCTGCCATGAACTTAAACATGGACTGACGAGGCCTACCTGCTGGTTGTTCAGCCTGTTCCTACTTATAGTCCTCCTGTAGTAGCTGAAGTCATTCTGAATGGCTGGGTTTGTCATCTAGAGAGAGAGGGAAGGTGATGGGGAAATGATTAATAAGAAGTTATCGTCACTGTCGGGCAGAAACCTTGTATCTGTAGTTCAACTTTGTACATTTTTTCCAGTAAATTAATGCCTAAACTACAGTGTCACACAACAACAGAAACAATAGCCGATCTACACGCAGAGCTTGTAGCTCTGCTATTTCTGCAATTTTTTATTTCATTTTTTTTGTTTGTGTGAAAGCCACCAACCAGTAGTGTTACTGCAGCTATTGGATCGGTAAACAAACACGATAAAACAACACTAGTACTCAAAAGACCACTTCACCTCAATTGTCAACGTATCGTCATATAATTGATCCTCACTAGTGTCCATTATAAGATGGTACCATTTCTGTCTACTTGGTCTGTGTTTCAGAGGTGGGCTGCGGACAGTTCAGAAACCTGCCTACCTACCAATGGATGGCAACGACTTTTCTTTTACTCTATTGGTGCAAGAACAATAACTTCTATTATAGCATGCAAACCTTCTAGGAAGAGAAAGGCTGTAGTTAGCTTGGAATCCCCATTGATGATGTCATTAGTAGGCAGGTTTATGAACTTTCCACAGCCCACCTCTAAGACACAAAGCGAGTAGATGGAAATTGTGGCAACTTATAATGAGCACTAGTGAGGACCAATTATATTGAACATATGGTTGAAAATGGGTGATGTGCTCCTGTACGAGGCTTCTTGGTGTTATTCAAGCAACTCTTCTCATTCTCCTCCCTCTCCTTGCTCACCTTCAGTTCGTCGAAGCTGAGTGTGAAATGGAGGATCTCAGCGAACTGTTTGGCCAGTGCCTGCTCTCTCTCAAGGTGCTGCATGGGAGCGTATGGCGGGCTCGTCAGCGCCTCCAACAGGCTGCGCAGGGCATTCTCTGAATACATACAAACAAAGGCGTTAGCTTCCCACCCCCAAATCTTATACTCATACTGCAATGGACAAAGTTAATTTATCCCCTTAGAACTCTTGAGACTGTACAAATGTAGAGACTGTATAATCAATCTCTGAGAGTATGCAAATGGCACCAAATGGACCTGTAAGGGACCATTTGGTTCCATTTGCATACTCTCAGAGTTTGATTATACACTCAGAAATTATGCTTATCAAGCAATATTTCACACATACTGTAAGATGAAACTTAATGTTTCTATAAGGCTGTAAGTCCACCAAAGCGTTATTTCCCAGCTGAAAACGCAAGACGCCCGAGTTGAAAATATTTAAACTCCTTGGCAAGCATAATAAAAAGTCAGACGTGAACACACAGCGCACAATAGACACTCGGCGCCTCCTCGTGCTGCTGATGTTTCCAGCATAGCGTAAATACGCAGCACTGACTCCCATTATAAGCTTTCTGAAGCACAGAATGAGGTCAATTTGTAGTTATATCACCTCCCTTTCCGAAAAAGAGTTCGGACCTCGGCAGAAGTATGTATTGTGCTTAAGACCTCAAAAGCAAAAGTCATATCGCAGAACATAATTCGACACATGTACAGTAGTACCAGTCAACACCGTGTGTGATTCGGGAGCCCATGCTTTGACATGACCTGATGTAACAGTGACCATGCATGCCCTCTTTTTCACACACATACTGTACATGTATGCTAAAAGATAACCCATTGAACCCTGACCGTATGGAGACTGTACAGTCAGTGTAGTAACGCCTCAGCACCAAAGTCTCCCGAGGACCCATCTCTTCCTTCGCATTAAAAATGCAACAGGGGCCTTCTATAAATACAGCGCTGATGCGTTTCATCTAAAGGGCCCGGGCAGAAACCCCACTCTACCAACTCTCCCTCCTGCTGTCACCCCTTCAGCAAGCATAGAGCTGTGAATACTAGACACCGACATGCTGATGTTCTTCCCACATGCAGAGCCATGACCGCTGCCTGGCAGCACCGCCACCGAGGCGGGCTGAATGTCGAAATACGCATAGGGGTACAACAGGTAATCGAAGTAATCGATTTAATTCATTATAAAAAGTAATTGATTTTAATAAAATCATAGATTTCACAAATAGCAAATCAGCAACAACCTCAAAATGCGTCGCGACACATTGTGAAATTGTAGATCGGTTATATTTGTATATTTTTGCATGACACCGTTGTACAAGGAAGTACAAAATAGTGGCTTAAGTGGCTAATCAGACTGCTTCTCAATTTGATTAATCGAAGGTGCAGCTCTAAATACGTGGCAATTTTCTTGACATGATGCTGATTGCCATTCCATCCAAGTCAATATAAATCAAGGCATTGAGATGTGTGCTCATTATAGGGGGTGTGGTTCTACAGTATGTTTGGGAGAGCACCAGATCTGCCGGTGCATTGGGAAAAGATACAAGGATATGTTCTGTGTTTTTTTTTTTTTTGGGGGGGGGGGCTTCGTCAGAAGCACAGAAGTGTCATGTGATCAGATCTGTTTCTCTGGGCAGATAGGGGAGGAAGGGGGGTTTAGGGCGATGTCAACAAGAGGTAATAATGTTTAGAGTGCAGGCATGAATCATTGATGCATTACCATTAATTATTAGTTGGAGCTTGTTATTGCTGTGGTTGGGTGACCAGATGAGGTATAGTAGATGGAGGTATTATCACACTGTTTATCAATGTCTGGTCCGGGGACTCACCAGGGGTCCAAATGGACCCTTGTGGGTCTGTAACTGAGTGTACAAATGGTACCTTTTCTTTAAAAAAAAGAAATGTTATCTTTGGGACCCCAATCTAAGGTTATCAGTGTTAGTTTAACTCTGAGAGTGTACAAATGGATTCCATTTGTACACTCTCAGGGGTACAGACCTGTAAGGGTCCATTTGTACCCCCTGGAGGGACCCCGGAACCGATGTTGAGAAACGGTGTGTCATGTGCAGAGGCGGTGTCCACTGAACAGATTCCTCTGCCTGTATTCACTCTCTCTCTCTTTCTCCCTCCCTCTCTCTCGCCGCTTGACGACCATGTTCCACTGTTTCCGTAGCAACGGCTGCTTGCCTGCTAGGTCAGCCTGCTGCAGGGCTGGCTGAGATGAGAACTTGTGTGTGTGCGTGTGTGTGTGTGTGTGTGTGTGTGTGTGAGAGAGAGAGAGAGAGAGAGAGGTTGTGCGCATGCACATACAGTATGTAAGAGTATTTATGTATGCGGCAGAGTGTGGTGTATGTCAGGAAGGATGCGTGGTGTGTAGGTTATGAATGCTGCCTGAGTCGTTCTGTGTTTTAAGTAAAAACATCACCACATTGATCATTGTTATGGCACTCCATTGCCTTGTTACTGTATGTCTCCCCTCCTCATCTCATCCTTGCTTTAGGCCCTTCAGTACGCCTCGCTCTATATACACCTGTCATGTTCTTTGTCAATGGTTCCCAGTCCACTAGGTCCTCTGGGTCCGCTGGTACTCCTGGTTTTCCATCCTGCCAGCTATGCCATTGCTGCAATGGCATAGCTGGCAGGATAGGCCTGGGGCAGCAGGCAAATGCAATGGCATTGCATTTGCCTGCTGCCCCAGGCCTAACTAGTAGACCGAATGAGCGACAGGTGAAATAGCGCTTATAGCCGATTGGCTGTTTTCTCTCTTTTTCCCCCCGAAGATTTAAGATTTTTTAATTTTGGGATTGTTTTTTTCATTCATTTTTGTTTTGAAACATTTTGCCCAAAATAGGGATGCCGGGTTGAAAGTGGTTAACTTCTGGGAGAGCAGGAACGCAAAAAGCAGGTAGAAGGTTTTGCCCATGCTCACCCAGTCGCAGGGAGAATTCATAGAAGCGCTTGAGCTTGGCCACCAGGGGGCACACTGCATTCCATGCTTTCTCCTGAAGAGCCAGGTCTCCTGGGTTCTGGATGGCCTACAGAGGAAAAAGACACAAACACAAACAAACGTTACTTTCCAAATATTACACACGTCCCCTTTCCTGTCTCCCTTCAAAGCAACATTTCACTTTGGTAATGGCTTTGGGATCAAGATAGAACGAAACCTGAATGTTGAAGGTGACCGCTCCTGAACTGTGTTGAAGATGCAAGCATCATGTGGAAAAGTTGAAGTGGTCTAGCCAAGTGAAATATCACTTTAAAGGTCATATTGTGCTGAGAGTATGAATCTGCTATTCACAAGACAAACTGTTAAAGGTCTCAGCCGTTGGTCCCGCATAATTTTGAAGTGTTACAAAAACACGGAATTTCAAACAGGAGAGACAATTTTTTACCGCTTCACCAGCAGACATAACCCAAGTGGTCACCACTTGCGTTACTGAGACAACATCACTGGCGAGCACTAGTTTCTGTTTCAAATTAGCATGCATGATGCATGACTGGGGCGGAAGAATGGAATTGTTTTGGCCTTTAAAGCCCTCAAGATTAGGAGGCAATGAGAGATATCTGTTCTGTCAGTATTTGTTAGCAAGCCAGGTCAAAGACAGCAACAGGAGTTGTTCATACAAGGGTGGCAGATGAACAAAATGGGCAACGGTGCATAGCCATCAAACCATGAGCAAACATTTGATCAACCACAGACGAAGCATGCCAGTGGTTTAACCACTTAAGCCCTATTTAAAACATGTTTCACTTTACGTTTTGTCCGAAAATATCCGATCTACAGTGGTTAACGAAAGCTTTATGTCATTGCGATAACTGTGAAGCCACTATTGAACTGCAATATAAATAATTACTTATGCAATGAATATCATCATTGACACCCAAATCTAAATTGTTTTCCAGAACCCAATAGACACTCTGTCATTAAAAGCATGTCAGAATGGTTCTGGCAGTGCTGGCGGAACTAGCACGTGGGTGTCATTTTCCGCACTAAACAGCAATAGCCAACTGGCAGTGTATTGATGTTTAACACGTGTTATTGACTGGTTAATGTGCGCATGCAGCCTCCTCTCACTTCTCGTATCTCTTGGCCCGCCCCGTTATAGGACTGCAGCTCTGCTAGGATCCCATGAGCCTCTTCCAGCACGGCGCTGACCTGGTTCCATACGGCTGTCTCTGCCTCCGTGGGCTGGGCATCTGGAGAGGGAGAGAGAGACATACGAGAGAGCGGGGGAGAGGTACAGAGGGAGGAGAATAGGTAGAAGGAAGGAGAGAGAGACGAGAGGCACGAAGCAAACAAGTACAAGAGGTGGGGAGGTAGAGAGGGAAGGAAGAAAGTAGAGGGAGTGAGAGAGAGCGAAAGAGGGGAAGGGAGTGAGGAAACGAGAGCGAGGCAGCGAGAATTGGAGGTGTGGACGAGGGGTCGAAAGATAGTGAGGAGGGGATGATAGAGAGACGAGAGAGATGGAGATGATGTTTGACGGCAGAGGAGAGATAAACCAGAGGGGGAGAGAGAGAGAAAGAAAAAAAAAGAGGGTAAAATAGAATGTACCAGGGGAAGGGGTGGGAAGAGAGAAAGGCGTTAGAGAGCAGAGGAGGCGCTGATGGGATGTCAAGTGATATAGCCCTTAAAAGACCAGATAAAAACCTGACATCAGTCACCAGTGTAACCACTTCCTTTAATCCCCTTTAAAAGGTATCACCACAATTCAAAGTAATCAAATGCGAGTTCACTTCGAGCTGTCTATGAGTTAACACAGCCATGCACATCTGAGGTCAGGATCTGGCCTGTGAACTGTAGATTAGATTTATAGATTAGTCGTTCTGATCGGAATACCAGAGATGGATATAAACCCAAGCCACAAGTCATGCTCTGTCACACACGTTGGCTTTGATTAAGGAGTAGCTGGCGCTTGTGTGGGATCTAGATGGACAATAATTCAGTTGAACTTTCAGGGGATAATTTAGAACCGCATCATCACCAGACGTCTGGTGAACTGAACTGTTGTCCAACTAGTGACCTGTAAATGCCACAAAAAAATAATTTGGCAAAGATTTATATGGGGTTGGAATGACACAAGTCCCCCATCAGAGAGCTGTAATGATCTTTACTTTTAGCTCTATCACGTTTACTACAGTATGTACAATTTTTGTTAGACTTTTTTGGGGGTATGGTTAGACTTTCAACCTGCCGTGCCTATTTTAGGCATGTCATGACAATGTCAAAAATCGTCACAAATGGTCAAATACTGAATGTTGTAAGGTGTAGATCATACATTTTTGTTATTTTGTTGTATGATGGAGTTTAAATAGCGTATGTGGTTGATGCTGAGATCAGCTAAGCCAACTGGGGAGGGCCTTCAGGCATACATACTGTACACATTGAACACTATACACAAACTGTATGCACTCGATTTTGCTGCAGGGCATCTCCCAGTAACAGTTCTGTAATGCATTGTTTGCCTATGCAGTGTACTGTTGGCGCACAAGCCAGAACACGTGTATGTGTTGCATACACAAGGACTTTCTCTTCTTGAGTCATCTGTGCCTAATGTATGACTCAGGTACTGTATGTGACATCTGCTTAAAGCGTGTGTATGGGAATGCCTTCATGGTTGGGGGTGGTTCCAAAACCCCTGAGCAGACAGGGTCCCTCAAATATCCTCGGGCTTATAGCTTTTATTGTGTATTATGTGTAATTGTAATTATCTTGGTTCTATTCTAGATCACATACAGTAAAATCTCGAGTGGTAATTTAACTTGGTCCAAAAATGTATGTGTTAAATAATAAATGTATTAAATTAATTAAACAATTTTGTTGTGTAGAGGCCAGAATTCCAAGCTGCTCACCTGAGTGCTTTTGTGCACCCAAAGTGAAAGTGTAAATGCACAGTATATACACACTGTACAGCCACCTCTGTTGCTGTTATAAACAGTCACAGTAAAATCACAATGTTAACTGATGTGTAGCCAGGGCTCAAAATGCACTCAAAGTTCTGTTTTGTCCATCGACTAACAATGAAGCAAATATGGATTTGGTCCAGAGCATGATTTACGAATTAGTATGGGTAGAGGTATTTTTTAAGTAAATTTTCTCCCTGCAATACTGGCATCAATGCCAGGTTTAGTTAGGCTCATGTCCAGAGATGCTTTTAAGTTTCTTGGTTTGCCAAATGATACTGCATTGTAGCCTGTGGCTGGAAGTCACTTGCCGTTTTGCTTATGATCATTAATTGCACTTAACAGAAAGGCATCAAGTTACGGCTCCTGACTTTACGCTGATATCGCTGCAACTACTGATTATCGAAGCAAAACATTTTTCCCCACCAAAATCGACTATTTGCATTATAATCGATTATTTTGTATAATCGATAAATCGGTTAGTTCGATTAACTGCTGCACCCCTATACGCTAACATTACGCTCTCCGTAGAACTTTATGATTAACTTTAGATCAGACTTCCAACTGTGTGACAGAGGTGACTATTGTCTCTGGGTTGAGTAGGACGGCTCACAGATGGCTTGGGGGAAGGGGAGTGTCTAGAGTTGTCACAGTTCAACCTAATCAATTCCAGGTCCTTTTTGAAGTTGAAGTGAATCACTGCCATTATGGATGAAGGTGTGATTCAACCTTTAAGACAACCTCTCTTTCTCGCCATCAGTGAGCCTGCCCGCTCCTTTTGTAACATACAATCAGTCAAAAAGTAAGAAAGCAGCTGTTAAGGGATGTTTGGGAGAGGAAGAATTATGCTGGAATAGATTAAGGCTAAAATCCATTGACTGGGAGGATGAGAGGGTGGTGAATGGAGGTGGCCATGTTTACTTGGTTAGAGTGACACACACACACACACACACACACACACACACACACACACACACACACACACACACACACACACACACTGGTAGATCATTCTGGCTCACACAACAGGTTAGAACAGAGGGAAGATGCAGAGTTAGAGGGATAATGATGTAATTTTTGTATCATTATCCCCAAGCGATAGAAAGATCAAAAGGACTGGTATTCATTGTCATTTCTTTTGTATTTATGCAGAGTCCAAATTGAGGTCAGAGCATTATCTCATGAACATCTTTTTAACCTGAAGAGTCTAATTTAACCAGCGCCAATGGGTAAACGTACACTCATAAAGGTACACTGAGTATCTTTATATTCCCCTGCCTTCTCTCCACCTCATACACCCAGGTAAAAATAAATAAATAATTGAAACCACTCAAATTATACATACTGTGTTAAAGGTTATAATCAAGATGTGTATAACTATGATGTCATTATGTTATTGATGTGTTCTTGGATACCTTTACCTATATCAAAATGTGTTGTACTTATGTAGACTTAGAGTACACTTATAGCATATCAATGACCGTCACTCTATATACAGTATTACTGTATACTGAATGTAATGAAGCACCAAAGATACATTGTAAGTATACCCTCAGAGGGTCACATGTCTAGATACCGTACTGTGTATACATATAATATATACATATTTGTTTTAGACATTTGGACACACATGCACATGCTTAAGCATGTGTGTATATGTACACACACAGATTGTTTATAAGAGAAATAAAACAGTTGATCAGAGCATTACTATATTATTGTTTTTTTTCTTTTCTTTTCCATTTTGCCGCCCACCGTGCACAGCTGACTATACTTGAATAGATGGCTTTAACGTTTAAAGGCTTTTATTCTTCTGTTTAAAGTTTAAACAGAAGCTGAGTGGTGTTTAAATACCAGTCCCTTGAGCAGAAATCAAAACAAAAGATTAAGGAGCGTGTGAGGGAGGGAACAGGGGCCAATGGGTGCATTGAAATGATGACACTGGTAAACATAGAGTGACTGCAGGGTTCGATTTGAAAAAAGAAAAAAGAAACGGGGAGACATTTTCTTAATCACTTAAGCCCTGTATACCTCTTTGTATGACAAATAACGAAAATAACTGATCTACAGTGGTAGCTCACAATTTCAATTCAATTCAATGTCACAACATGTCACATTGCGATGTGTTGCTATTTTTGCTATAGGCCTGTATAAATCTTAAAGAAAAGAAAAATCTTGTGACATGTTGACACATTTGGACCGATTTTGAAACATTTGCCCAGAATAGGGATGCCAGGGTTAATGTGGCATGTTTAATTAAATTATTACATTGTTGTGTTAAGATAAAACGTCTACATTTCCCAAAAGGAAATGCATGTACTGTATTAAATATAGTCTGACCAGAAGCAGGGATAAAACATATCCCCACCAGCGATACAAATAGTATGATCATAGAGGGGGGGATATCAAAAGCAGAGGATGGATTTCACCCCATTCCCCCACCAAATCGAACCCTGCGTGACGGAATGAACACAGACAAAAAAGCAAAGGAAACACGGAGAAAGGGAGAACTAAAAGAAAAGGAAAAAAAAAAGCGGATGGTCTCACGTTCAAAGTCAAGGAAAACTATTTGGCCATGCTCAAGTTCGGCGCAAGCCAGGACTTTCAGGAGATTTCCCATGAGCCCCCTGGAACAGAAAGAGGGGAGAAGTCTGTGGGTGATGAGGGATGGGTGTCTGGGGGATGTGTGGTGTGTGTTTGTGTGTGTGATGTGCGAGGAGTGGAGTGTAGGGAGTTGGCTATAACAGGTTGGGGTTGTCGTTGGAATGGTATACGATGGAGTCATGATGGGTGAAGGTGGGATGGCAACGGGTGCTCAAGACAGTCTGTAATCCCACTCTTGGTTTTGATACGGCGTGGTTTTAACCCATTCAATCCGGGAACGCATCTGTGTCATTTTAGATTTGAGCTATAACCTTTATTTTATACTTTGGCTATTCAAGAATAGGCACTCGGTGCAGCGCTATGAGCTTCTGAAAAAAAGCTTGAAATCTTTGATATATATTTTTAAAGCGAACATTTGTAACTCAAATCTTTGCTTCTGGAGGTCCCTGGAACAAAATATTTTACAAATGTTCGCTTTAAAAATATATATATTCAAAGTTTTTCAAAAATAGCCAAAGAAATCTAAAATGACACAGACAGATGCTTTCCCGGATTGAATGGGTTAAGAGAAGAAGCTGCCCCCGGAAGTTTATCATTTGAAAATGTGACTCGAAGTTCAAATGTTACCTAGTCAGGCGATTTGTAGATCACCGCCTACCAATACATCTGGTGGTGACATCTAAATTCAATGTAATAGCTAGAACAGTGGAGAGCTAACAACAGCCACTTACAAATGTATGCCTACCACTTTGAAAACAAATCATCAAGTCACTATTCAGATATGAAGGACCTCCCTAAAGACTTTGCATTAGTTCTGCAATGCAGTTATTTTTAAAATGTATTTCCACACAGTTTTAGCAACTGCACTGAATTTAGATGGCACCAGACATATCGGTAGGTGGAGACATCCTATCATCTGCCTTCGCGAGACTACAGAGAACCAAATGGCTCAGATAGAACATGACGCCCCTCAACGTCCAGGAGTGGGAATAGAGAGCGTCTGATAATGACAAACCACATCCACAACGTCACTCCCTCACACCATCAAAACCTTGCCGACCCCATGTCCAAACATACCCTCCACAACCCCACAACTACACAACCAGCGCCCCTGGTTCACGCACTTAACGCACACACACATTTCAATTGCATACACACAAACACTAACACACATCCCAGTGCTCACTTACTTTCAAAGTCCAGGAAAAAATGTGGACAATTCTCTAAATCCTTGCCTAGGACCTTAATGAGGTTCCCCATGTCTGGCAACCTGGACGGAAGGAAACAACAAAATACATACAGTACACAGAACCTGGCAACCCAAAGAGATCGGCACATCTTTTGCAATATTGTATTGTTCCTTTTGTTGATATTTTAGCCTTACATCTAGTTTTAATGCACTGGATATACATGAGTGTGTATACAGTATATATGTATCTGAAATAAAATTATCTTTTGCATTAAAGCTCTTGTGGAGTGGCGCTTTAGGGGCTTGAAAAGGGGCTGTATGTGTCTGTGAGTTCGGGGATAATCTTGCAAACCGCTGGACCAGTTGGTGCCAGATCTTTTGTGCATGCTGCAAGTATGCCAAGGATGTACTATGTTTCAAATATACGTATGTTTTATTTTTAACTTTTATTTTAAACTTTAATTAAACTCAATTAGGTCAGATAGGGCTGAAACCTTGCTCAAATATGTATATGACTGGCGTCACAGTGAGAGATCCACATGGAAGCCACACTGCTATTCTTAGATGTCTTAGTTTTAGTTTAGTTTTAGATGTTTAGTTTTTGAACCTTTTTGCATGTTTCTCATTTCTCTTTCCGCATTTCTTCTTCCATCTTGGCATCTCGTCAGACATACCAATCACAAATGACTGACACTAACCACAGTTTGCATTGAAATCTAGAATGCATGCTGTATTTGATTAGAAAAGACTGTAAATCCAGCATTGAATCACTTAGCTCGCTCATTGGGAGCCGCTGTAGAGCTGAGCAGGGGTTTTAATCCGTTTACATTACTGTTGTAACTTAATAAAAGCCTGCAATATGGGAGGTACTCTTGCTTAATACCCTTCATGTACAGGAGTCTATAGAACCTTTATGAGAGAAGGCAAGCTCTCTGACGTCCATGCCCATGGGCAATAGAAAAGCACTGTAATAAAACAACTCGGATAATAGGCCTAAAGGGAAGTGGGACAAATCCATTAGGACAAGATTCCTTTATGAACATGTGTGTAGTACATACAGCTGATATCTTCTATGATGGAGTATAAATTAATCATTAGATGCAAGCACTGTTGTGCTTGCATCTAATATTGTGCACCTCTACTAAAAGTGGAAAAGATATCATACAAGTCAAGTTTTTGCTTATTTTTCAGGTTGAAACCATGGTTCTTTGGTTTCAGGGGAGAAAAGATAAATGTTTGGATAGAGATGTGGATTAGAGTCTTTAAAAAACTGTCTTTATTGGGCAAAGTTTAGTGAAACAAATGTACTACAATCTGCTAACATAGTATAACTGCCAGATAATATACAGTACACGTTTAGACTGATATTGAAATGCGTTTTTCATTATATTGTATTATTATTATAATTGTATTATTGCTTGATTTGTTTTAATATCTGGTGATTATTTCATTATCCATTACCAACTCACAATGTCATCACAAAATCAATGAAAATGCAATTTCAACCAATTTAAAGATTTCATTGCCCCTTGACCAAATATAATCTGTCACTTGTTACATCCTAATTTGTTACAAGGTCTAAATCTGCTCTCAGATGCAAAAACACACTCATGTTCTCTGCAATGTTAGTCTCACTGTTATCAGTAAGATACAAAGGCCTTGTTTAGTCTCAGTTTCCACCTGCTATGATCAGAGAGGGAACCTGCCTTTTGAGGCAACTACCAAGTTTCACTTCCGCTTTCATATCCTTTTACATCTCTGTGCTACTGCCACGCCACGAGTAATGTATGCCTAGCATTAGCATGTTTACGAGATGCCACCGTCCTGCAAAAAGCACAGGCCTTTTCACTGATGCTCAGCAGTAATTGGTGTTGCAATGCAGCACTGAGGAGCAGATAGAGATGGGAGATGGGGAGGAAGTTAGAATTACCACCCGCGATGTACAGTAGCTGAGAAGACAGCACGGTATTCTAGGTAGATGTTCGTTCTGTGTTGTCTATAATATATATATATATATATACCGGTGTATATATATATAAGAGTTTTATCTTACCAAGTTAAATCAATAGTGTTTGGAGAAAGAGAGATGGAGAGAGCTGCCTGCTGGCCTGCTGAGTCACAGCTATACAGTGGTGGACAAAGTACTCAACTCCAGTAGTCAAAGTATAAATACTCTTGGTCAAATATTACATATCATAATATTATGAGATTTCTTGCCCACCTTTGGAGTTACATCATGGCAAGGTAACTACACAACCCAAACCTCTACTGAAGAGTCCTAGCCTTTTAAGTATTCAAAAGTACTAATTACAAAGTACCAAAAATATCAATAATAGTGAAAATAGCCGATCTACAAGCTAAACGTTTTACTTACTCAAGTAAATGTACTTAGTTACTGTCCATGGCTCCAGCTATAATTATTGCAAGATTATAACGATAGATAAAAGCTCCAAAATGTGATGAAAATCACCCTGACTCCTCTTGACTTTAGACCACCTGGTCTAAGATACAGGCTGAACTTCCATGCTATGAATATATTAATTACATATTCACACTTGGAGCCTGACAAGGTCATTGCAAAGGTGAAGTCATGCTGAGATCCAAGATACCGTAGAAGTCTCGCTTGTAAGCATCAAAGGTTTCTGATCACTGCCAAATCCAACAGGCTGAGTGTGTGTTAGGAGGAGCTACTGTACTGGGCCTATACCAGTGGTTCTCAAAGTGGGGTTCGGGGACCCTCAGGGGTCCTGGAGGGGGTTCCAAGGGATCCCCAGCAAAAGAAATTCATAGCCATTCATTGACTGCCGTGTTAAGTGGACAGACTGGTGGGCCGCATGCATTTTCAGAGCATGTTATGATCAATTAATTGATTGTGTTCCGGCTTCGATCAATGGAACTAACATAGTATACTTTAAGCTCCCATTTAGTGGTATTACAATGAAAACTTACTTTTCAAGGAAAAACATACCATGACGTTATTGTTATTTTTTTTTCTATGTTAATTTCATATGATCATAAAAATGTTGGTGTTTTGCCAATTAGTTGCGTGCTCACTTGGGGCCCTGGCCCACAGATTGAGAACCACTACTAGAGGTCGCGCACGCACACACACGCACGCACGCACGCACGCACGCACGCGCGCGCCCGCACACACACACACACACACACACACACACACACACACACACACGCACACTATATGTATACACACTATATGCATACAGTACAATGGTATGTGATGCATCCATCCAGAGAGTGCTGCCTTGGCTGGTGGTTGCCAGGATACTGTTGGCCTGGTTATAATGGTCTGCTGCCACTCAGCAGTGCATGTGGAAAACAACATCCAGCTAGGAGTACGTGTTTGTGCCTGACAAGCTCATAGGTACACACACACACACACACACACACACACACACACACACACACACACACACACACACACACACACACGCTGTGCAGGTGACTACAACAGCACTACTGCAACACAACTATAGTAAACTGATACAACCATCTTTAGGAACATCTGGCAGGTCAAATGGAGGAGCAGACTTTTTTTTTGTTAATATGAAGCATCAGACAATTCACCCAATGTTACTTTGTCACTATCAGGCAGAAACCTTGTATCGCCATATGTTTGTTTTTTTTCCCTCCATAAATGAGTGCCCTAGTTTATTCTTTGTCGTGTGACAGTGTCACACAAAAGTAGCAAAAGTGGCCATGTGACGCGTGAGCTTGAAGATCAGCTGTTTTGGAAAGATTTTTTTTTAAATAAAACGATCGGCTATAATACCTAAGCTATGGACACTGGGTTGAAAGTGGTTAAGTCTTTGGTTTTCATAAATATTTAACCAATGAAAAGTATTAACCACTTAAACCCCAGTATCGGTATTGCTGAAAATAGCAGATCGACAAGCTCACAACGCGCCGCGTTGTGAGCTTGTCGATCGGCTATTTTCGGCAAAAGCTTTCCCCACAATAACGGAAAACCGAAAGGCCACTAGTATTGAGCCCTAAGGGACTCCGGTTACCCATAAGGGGTTTAAGAGGTTAATGAAAGCTTGTGACGAGCAAGGTTTCCACCCAACAACACTGATATATTTAAGACAAATCAGAATTAGCTTTGCAGACGAAATCCCCTCATGACATTCTGCAAAACCAGCTTCTCTCCTTACCGTTTTTTCTGAAAGACTATCTTGCCTCTTCCTGTATCTCTTGCCCTCAGTTTCTTCTTCTTCCTCCTCTCTTCCTCCTGTCCTCCTATCCTCCCTCTCTCTCTCGCTCTCGGCTGTGTGGAAATGCAACCTTTCGGTGCTAGTGAGCTAATACCAGGTTGGCTCTCTTCAGAGTGGGCACAGGTGTCCCAGGGTGGCACCAGTTCTCGTTCCCTTAGTGACACAGACTCTGAAGTTCTGCTCTCTCTCTCTCTCGCTCTCTCTCTCTCTCTCTCTCTCTCTCTCTCTCTCTCTCTCTCTCTCTCTCTCTCTCTCTCTCTCTCTCTCTCTCTCTCTCTCTCTCTCTCTCCCTCTCTCTGTCTGTCTATCTGTCTGTTGATCTTTCTGTCCACTTCACTTTACACTTCTCTTTTTCAGCCCTCTATTTAAAGACTGTTGTTTTGTTTTCTCTGCTTCCTTCCCGTGGCTGATGGGTTGCACGATTTAAATTATTTTGTATTCTTTAGCTTCAACATAACATATACTTTCTAAATCATTTCGCTGTTTGTTTTTTTCTTTGTTTTTGCAGGGGTCTTTTGCAGGGGTCTTCAACAGGGGGTCGGAGACCAAATCTTTGTGTGATAGGAACCTTTTTTCTTTTTCAAATTAACCACTTGAACCCTTGCATCCCTACTCTGGGGGAACATTCGCAGAAAATTGCCGATCTACCAGCTCACAACGCATCAGTGCCACACGTTGTTGGCCATTTTCGGTGAAGAGGTTTGGTGTAGAGGGAAAAAAAGAGCAGACCAAGTACCTAGCCAAGGGTCAAGTTTACTAAGTCTTGAGGGTTTAAGTAGCTAAATGTCTGAAAATATAATTAACATTAATCCAACATTAATTAATAGAAAATTAATAGAAAAGGAAACATGTAAACAAACATAAAACATTAATTTGCACAACCCTGATGATAGTGCTGTCAAACAAGTCTATGAAGCTATATATGAAATCTATGAAAAGGCAACACCATTTTCTACAGTACAATATGTATTGGGGGTTCCTGCTTCATCTCTCTTTGTCTAAAAAACATTGAAGACCCCTGATATAGTGTATTTAGCTGCGGACTGTGACGACAAAACTCTCTATCTCTTATCTCTCTGTCTCTGATGCCAACTTAGGTTCCTCAAAAATTAGCGCCGGCAGCCATCGTGGCCTCCTTACTTCTCTATTTCACTAGTCAGCTGCACACTCCCGGCGCCTCCTGTCTGTGTCACAGAGCATTTCTGTCATGGTGCCATCCAGATTCACTGGTGGCCTTCGGGTGCAAACAGATGATAAGTGCGCAAATGAAAGTGGTGATTGGTTTGAGCAAAGACACACTCGCGCACTCGTTTAATGCGGGTGACTGATGCTTCCATATATTACACAACCACGGATTGTTTCTCTAGTCATCACACACACACACACACACACACACACACACACACACACACACACACACACTTAAAGATTAAGAAAGTTATACTTAGCAGTGACAATTCTATGAATTCGGAAGTGTGCCTTGTGGCCACTTGGTTATTTTACATCCTCTATCTTAATAAACTCATACTTACGCCTGATTTAGGGTACAGTCACACATGCGCGACTGAACAGTCACATTCCGTTTACGTCCATTCTAAGTAAGTGAAGGGGTGGAGCCTCTGCATGCCGAGGCATTGAGGCGGCAAAACGTGTTTCAGTTCTAGGCGAGGGCACGTGACATGACAATGCTTCGCAGCTAGAAACGCCACCCCATCGCATAGAATCGCATAGAATGGACATGAAAGGTATGCGACTGTGACCGTATCCTTTGATGCGTCTGTATTCGTTGGCCAATCCCCTGCAATTGTGCATGTGTGACCGACCGTACCCTTAATGTACGGTCACTGAATGGGAGTAGCAAATGCATGTGAGACTTCGAACGCCATGTTGTCTTGCGGATTGTGGGCGGATTGTTCTTCTTTTCATTTTCATTTTCATTTTCATCAGCGAATTGCCTGCCAAGTGGGGTCAGCCACGCGCTTCTATCCTATTGGTTGATGCCCAGTTAAGTTCACCAATGTTGAACTCCATGCATTGAACGTTACCTGCCAACATGCTGACAATTCTGATGCGTATGTGTGGCCATGCCCATCCCTTATACATAATGAGTATGTACTGAGCCTAGAAGAGATAGTGCATGCACTGCCCAATCAAAGTACAGGTGCTGGACAAACGGCAGATCAACAGTGAAAAAGAACAAATTCCACGCACTGGTTCTCAGATCCACTTTTTCATCACTCGACCTTCTACAAGAATTTTAGGTGAAGGTCAAGTGATCGAAATGTTGTCAAGCAGCAATTAAAAAGTGATGCTGAGAACCAGTGTGTGGACTTTGTTCTTTTTCACTATGTACTCAGCCTACACTTGGAAAATCAGTCGTCCTGAAAATCGAGCAAAGTGCTTCGTTTATATAACCGGGCCTATACGCAGCACACACACACACACACACACACACACACACACACACACACACACACACACACACACACCGCTCATCTGTAGTCTAACAAGAGGAACCAACTAGAGTGGCTCCTTCAGATTCTATAAAGACACATCTCCACTCTCTAACTGAACGGTTGAAAAGCACCACCATACAGACGTAGCTCTCTCTAGCCCAGCCTGAAAAGACGGAGTGTCCCTGAAACATTCTGCATGTTCAACCCTGAGATCAAACCCTAAGTGTACAATACAAGACTACAACTACAGTACAGAAACAAAAACGCTCGCCTTTGACCATCCTGTCTGCGATTCACTACTGAGAAATCAATGATAAAATCATTACACCTCCCTCTCTCTCTCTCTCTCTCTCTCTCTCTCTCTCTCTCTCTCTCTCTCTCTCTCTCTCTCCCTTCCTCCCTCTGTCCATCCATCTGCTACGTTCTCTCTGTTGCTGAAGCCCTATCTCCTTAGTGGTTTTCAAAGTGGGACCTAGAGGGGGTTCCATGGCGTAACAACTGAATTAGTAGTAGTTTAATTTATTTCAGTTATTATTACAATACAGAAACATTTACTGTATGAATGACTATTCTTACAATATCCTCACTATGATTTTTTTCTCATTTACAATTGTGACGTTTATACTACTTAATTTAAACCAATGCTGAAGTTTGAAAAGGCCTGCCCTAGCTGAATGCAGTGGGCTGTGAAGCAGCTGTGTTGTACACAGATGAAGCTATGACTACACCCTCCTCACTCCTCCATTTACCTCCTGAACATCAATGGTTTTCAAACCCCCAAGGATCATTGAGGGGCTTCCAGGGGGTCCCCAGCTAAATTAGTTAATGTAGCGTCACAGTCAATGTAACCACAATAACCCTATTTTATACTTCAGCTATTAAGACATAGCCAATCTTGTAAAAATGTGAACGATTTTGAATACAAAAAGAGAACATTTTCTCTGTTTTCTAATACATCCTCCCGTTCCCCTCGTCTCTCCTCCTTAAACCATCATCATGTCTCTCCCTGGTCAACTCCTCATTCTATCTCACTTCCTCCTCCCCTCCATCTCCTCCTCTCGACGTGGCCCATATGGTGTTTGTCCGCGGTCTGCTGCTTTCAGATGTTGTGTTGACGTGTTAACTGTACTGTATTTCCTCCCTTTCCTCTTCCCGAGCCCTCATCTTTCATTCTTACCGTTGCTCGCGTTTATCCCCGCGGAACACTTCACTGCATCAACCAGGGCTCGTCAGCTCCACACACTGGTTACAGCATGAGCACCCACCACCTGAGAGAGAGAGAGAGAGAGAGAGAGACAGAAAGAGAACGATGGAGGTCAACATAGATTTCAACATCATACATTGTTGGGGGTCAGGAAGGCATTAGGTGTCAAGTTGCACAAAGTCAGCAAGGGCAAAGAAAGGCGCACATGTACGGCATAAATGAAGGGCAGGAGAATAACGAACAACCCCGCACATTACAGCCTACAGCCTCCTTTTATTTAATAGAATCAGAATTAACTTACAAGAAATACTTATATCTTATACAACTATATCAGTTAGTTATTATTTCTGAGATAATTCATGCCTATTAGAAACGATATACAAGATATATATAGAGGCTAATGTGGGCATTATGGGTAAATAAATGAATATTAATTATACATTTATTACGTACACATGAGGTAATATCGACAACGGCAGAAAATAATTAAAAGATAAAGGAAGGACATAATTCATTGTGTCCTGCTCACCACTGCCTGTAGACTGTGTTACTGACTGGTGTAACTATTAACACTCCCTCTGCTTCCCTTGCATCATCGCATTTTATCAAGAATGATTTTGTCGCTGTCAGGTGGAAACCTTGTATGTCCAAAAGCGTTACTTTTCAGGAAACAGAAAAAAAGAACCTCTGTTCCAATGGATCTGTTGTAGTTCTTATTTAGTCACAAGCTCTTGCTAATACTTTTCATTGGTTCAGTATTTTTAAAACCCACAGACCCTCTTTTGCTTTCACTTTCAAACATTTTCCAAAATAGCTGATCTACAAGCTCACAACGTGTCGCGGTGCATTGTGAGCTTGTGGATCGGCTACCTTTGCCTGACACTATCCTATGACGAAGTATAGGGCATTCATTTACGAAAAAACATAAAAAGTTGAAATATGGAGATACAAGGTTCCCGCGCGACGGCACCGATTTGCAGGCAGGAGGAGTGAGAGTGGCATTGGAACATACTGTAGTTGCCAAGGAAACCAAGCCTTTCGATTCACATGGCAACGCGCAGCGGTTGCTATGAGTCAATATTGTTCAGAGTTATCAATCAGATAGGATGGATGGATTAGATGCATGGTTAAATGGATGATACTTTAATACAGACACATAGGTAGGTAGTGTACATGTACTGTACTGTAGGTAGATCAGTAGTGCACAAACTGTGAGTTACAGGTCATGGTCTGCTGGGTTGCAGAATTGCATAGAGCAATATTAGAATGGCAATTTAATCATATGTAATGAACAAATACTTGTATTTAATTTGTTTATTATACTGTAAACACTGCACAGAGTAATTTCTGAACTGAATTTGCTGATAATAACCTATTGTTTCTCCGTACATGCATTTGTGTATCTGCATTTGACACAACAAGCTTTGGTGTGCCTTTAAAAACCTTACAGAAATATTTGTTTGCCTGATGAAGACCAATTTTATGGTCAAACCATGGTGCTTGTGTGTGGGTGTGTGCGTGCACTTGGCTGTTATCAGCTGTCGAACAATTAATTGTCCATTCATTATCATGAATAAACAAAACATGGATAACATTTTCTGGAAAGAAATATTGTACACCCCTGAGGTAGATGATGATGATGGAACTGACCAACAACCAGTCCACTGAGGCACTAGGGTGGCACAGGGGCAAAGTTCCTGCTCACCACACCTCCGCGGTGGCTAGGGCTTGACCGGGTGCTCCAACAAACACAATTGGCTGTGTTCGCTAGAGGGAAGCCGGGTGGGGAGAGGGCGAACTCTGTTGCTGCGCTAGCGACTAGAAACAATAGCGTTTCCTTACTGTCAGGCGAAAAGAAGTGGCTGGCAACTTCACATGTATCGGAGGGGATATGTGCTCATCTACACCGGTCCCTAACAAACCAACCATTAGGGGTCAGCAGCAGCAAGGCATTACTGTATAAGTAGTCTCGCGTAGCGAAATAACTACAGTATTCCACAATCTCCGGATGCTTTATAGAGTCTGGAACTACACCCCCCGAAAGCTGAGAAAAGAAGCTGTCAACTGTTTGTCATTTCTGTTCACAAAAATGTATTTTAAAATGTCTTTAAAATGTATTTTTGAACTCCCATTTCTGCTAAGCAGCAAGCTATGTATGCTTCGACTAATATGATTTACAGTAGGACAAATGTATCCGACTGCAAAGACGAAACAGAAGCAGGGAGGAGGCGGGACATCCGCTTTACCCTCGGATCGCGTTCAGATCTTCCGTGCTCCTGTATGACGGAAGCATTTGAAAGGTAACAGTCTGGCTTGCGAGACTGCTGTATAAGGGGAAGTGGGAATTGGCAGAACGACTAAATTAGGGGGAAAATGGGGAAAAGATAAAAATTCCATTGATACATTCCATTCCATCAGATGCACTCCCCAGAGTGCATCTGACAGCCAAGCCGTATAAATGTAACTATTGACTGTTCTGGTAGTCCAGGGAGTTGTAAACCATACCACACCCACTCCCCAGAATTACATGTCTGTACCCATGTCAAGGGAGCTTTGTTTTGACTATGGTTTACTCTGTGGATGATTCCACCGATGCATATCGATCTGCTCGTAGCGGAGACTAAAGGTCAGTCAGGACGCGGTGAGGTCACGAGAGGTCAATAGACGTGAATCAGGAAATACCCGAACTCCACAGAATGCTATCGTCAGGTGCATGTTTCTTTTCAACGAGGATGGAAGTGAAACTAAAATGATTAACATTTTACAGTTTTTAGTTCAGCCTGTGTAAGCATCTCTAGTAAACTATATTACTGTGCCTATATACCACAATCAATAATATTTTACCAGGCTCCAGGAATGCATTTTTGTAACATCAGCAGTGTCATTTTATGAGCCCTATTATGAATCCCTATCACCTGATACGTACGACGTAACTCAAACTTTAAAACTACTCTGTCATCTCTAGAGATTAGTAAATTGAGACAAGGAGAGACGGCCTCTAAACTTCAAATGTTTTGGTGTTAAAGGAAAGCTTCACAGATTTCCAACCTACTGTAACTCCAATTATTCAGATCAGATCAGAATATAGTGTGGCCCAAATATACCCTATGTCTTCTGTGTATTTTTCTGTGAAATTACATCAAGCGTGGTTGTTTCACCGTGAAATTATGCATTTGACATCATCTTTTCGCAGAGAAATACACAGAAGACATGGGGAATCTCCTCACGTCAGGACAATAGGATTTATGTTCAAAATTGGGTTCCCTTTAAGTGTTTGAGAGAGACATAGAGGTATAAAATGACATCATGTGAAAAATCTGTCTGATTGGAGTTGGAGTCCAAAGTACTCAGTTCATGTTAGTTCAGCCCGATGAACAACAAACATCCCTTTGAAGACCAAAGGACAATTATTCTTCCTCTCACTCGTTCTCCACCTCCCTGACTCCTTTCCCTACCTCCTCCTCTCTTGATGTGCGCCCCTCTCTCCACCCCTGCCTGCTCCTCTTCATTCTGTTCTCCCTCTTTTATTCTGTCATCCATTCACTCATCTTCTCCTGACTCATACCCTTCTGACCTTTTTCCTTTCCATCGTGTGTCTTTTCTTTCCTCTCGCTTTTCAATCCCTCTTTGTTCTCATATTACTCTCTCACTCTCTCCCTCTGAGGCAGTGCCACAGCTATTGTTGCACCACCAGCTTGTATTTTAGTTAAGAGAAGAAGGAGGAGAAGAGTGCAAGGGGAAGGAAGGTACACAGTAAAATGTGGTGTGTTTTTTTTAACTGTGAGGGGTCCATTTCTACACTTTCAGGGTTAAATTAACATTACAGTTTTCACTGTCTATACTGTAGCAGATGAGAGGAAGGGATGGGGGAGTAGAGAGGAGAGGATAAACTGGGTGGAGAGGAGAGGAGATGTGCATTGACAAAGAGTCATGTTCAGCAGTAAATGGGAGGTGGCAGCGTCAGAGCCAGCTAGACCGTCCCTAAAGATTGACCGCTGATGGAATGTTACAGCTGATCAGCCCTCGGCACGCACACGCACACACAAAGAAGACACAAGCAAAAATTATATACACACACACACACACACACACACACACACACACACACACACACACACACAAACACATGGATGCGGGGTCTTCCATGTCTGGTCTGTTGAATGTAAACGGTCGCAGCATGGTATACCGACCCTCAGTGAGGTGAGGATGGAGGGTGAATAAAAGGGTAGAGCGGCTGAACGAGAGAGAAAGGGACGAAGTAGCGGAAAGCAAGAGGGGGAGGAGGAGGGTTATGATTCTCTGGCATCACCCCTCCCCCCATCTCCTAGCCCTCTCTTACACACACACACACACACACACACACACACACACACACACACACACACACACACACACACACACACACACACACACACACACACACACGCCTACATGCATGCACATACGCGCACAGAACAGGCATCCTGAGTCCAGACTAGAGCATGGTGCCTCATGAAACCATGATTGCAAATGAGCATTGTGATTCTCCACTGCAAGGCTGACAAAGAAGAGAGAGGCAGAGGAGAGGAAAAGGGATGGGACAAGAAGGCAGAGAGAGCATCGATATCTAAGCGTTGTTTAGATCCATTGTCTGATACAGTAGATTGAAAATGTACTAAAGCATGATCTACTTTTTAAAGTAAATAAAATAATTGGGGTCAAGGAAGAGACATATCATGGCTCGTTTACTTGAGAGGAGATGAAAATCAAAGGGTTGATGTCATGACTCTCTTCTTCAGAGAATGTGTAAATTAAAGGACTTGCATATTTTGTATCATTAAATAATGATTAATTTGCATTCTATGGTGTGCGTGTGTGTACATATATCTATGTACTGTATATATGTTATAGATGCCCAAAATAAAAGAAGTATAGCTCTGCTTTTAATCCTTCACCAAGATTGATATATAGCTTATTTAATGTATCCATTAATATTTTAATACCATAGTTTTGCTCCAGGGCCTTTCAAAGCCTGCAATAACACTTGGACTTCCGTACAAAAAGAAAAGAAATGGTAGCGTTCAGTATCACTTTAGCTCTTTCCTGCTGCTGTTGTTGTATGTGTGATTAAACCTCTGAAGATGTGTACATGCATTGCAGTGCTAGATGTAATAGCTGCTAGCAAGAGGAACTGCTTGTGTGTGTGCGTGCATTTGTCTGTTAACTCAGCATAATTAGGTAATAGCATCACAATCATTTTAACCACTTTAACCATATTTTATACTTTGGCTATTCAAAAAATAGCAGATATACTGTACAAGCTCACGCAAGCTTGCACATCTGCAATTTTTGAAAAAAACGAAAAATCTCAAATCTGATCTAAAGATATATTTTGAATTTTTAACACAAATCTTCTCTTCTGAGGGTCCCTGGCTCACAAAACATTTTCAGATGGTGGTCCGCGGCCAAATACTTCATCAATTTGGGGTACTTTGACTTGAACACGTTTGAGAACCACTGCTCTACATGCTGTAGCATTGCCCCTCCCTCTCTGTCTCCATAACCCCCTGTGAAATGATACACGTCTGCATGGACAGACTGTCTTTGTCTGAAGGACTGTTACTGTACATACAGTACTGATCTATGTGGTTCAGGGAAAACATGTATTCTGTGACAGGGTAAGAACCTCGTGGTTCGATATATGATGAATCATTGACGATTCTTGGGCCATGATTCGATAAGATTGTGATTCTTCGATATGTTGGGATTCTGTGATTCTTTGATATAACATTTTCACTTGTGTTATCTTCCATTAAAAAAGTATTCAGAAACACTTGCCATAATATAAGATAAAATAAACTTGAATTGATAAATGTATAATTATATTTAATAATCATTACAAATCGATTATTGGCGTCAACAATTTGATACAGATAATGACAAAAAAAAATGTTATGCTGAATCGAACCCCCCTACCACTATTCTGTGTGTGTGTGTGTGTGTGTGTGTGTGTGTGTGTGTGTGTGTGTGTGTGTGTGTGTGTGTGTGTGTGTGTGTGTGTGTGTGTGTGTGTGTGTGTGTGTGTGTGTGTGTGTGTGTGTGTGTGTGTGTGTGTGTGTGTGTGTGTGTGTGCTTGAGATAGAGTAAATCACAGAGGGACTACCATAAAACCAGATAACATTATCAACTGCATTCCCTGGGGTCCCACTGTCTTGCAATGGTGCTTTTGTCTTCAGATTTTCAATCTTTCATTTCTGTCTGTCTGTCAACCTGCTGCCTATCTGTCTGTTAGCCTTTCGGTCTGTCTGTCGGTCTGTCTGTCTGTCCCTGTCACTCCATTCATCAGTGTTACTTTATTCCTCCTAACACATACACATTCACAGAATATTTCACTAGGCAATGATACTAAATGTCTCACTTCAAGCCCCCCTCCCTCTCTATCCCTCCCTATCTCTTCAGCTCTTGACCATGGAGAATGAATGAATGGCCCCTAACCTCTGTGTGACCTAGAATCTATATTCAGATCCGTGTGTGGAGGTCATCCATTCTCCACAGACTGGGAGAAGGAGGACCCGTGTCCTTGACGGAGATGATGCTTCATCATGCTACTGCTGCTGCTGCTGCAGTGTGTCTCTCCCATGGCAAGAAAATATACACTTCCTCTCCATCCCAGTGGGAGGATGAGTAGATGAGGCTAGTGATGCTCTGAGGTATGAAAAATAGCTCTGTGTGAGCGGAGGTTTGGCTCAAGCTGAGAGAGAAAATAAATGATGGATTTGGTGAGAATGAGATGAAAAAAGCTGAGTGTTTGTTAACAGTCCCATGGTGTAGATCAATGTGAATTTTCGCTTTTCTCTATTTCTTTTTTGGAGGTGCCCATGGTTGGTTGTTTTGTCGGTCCCCTGGTTACCTGTGTGTGTGTGTGTGTGTGTGTGTGTGTGTGTGTGTGTGTGTGTGTGTGTGTGTGTGTGTGTGTCTGTGTCTGTGTGTGTGTGTGTGTGTGTGTGTGTGTGTGTGTGTGTGTGTTTGTGTGTGTGTGTGCTCGCGTATGTGGGTCGGTGGGATGGGTGCAAACAGGCAGGCATGTTTGTAAACCAGCCAGTTTGATTGATCAAACACTAGAAAGCCTACTGTGAGCCCATAGCAGAACTGGAACTTGAACAGACACAGAGTGATACTGGGCTGTTCCGCACCAAATACTGTCCCATCAGTTGTGTCACGCTAAATTCGGTCCCTCAGTTACACACTGCATTCAAGTCAGAAAAACACTGTATACCTGTAGCAATTATTGAAAGTGACATTTAGAAGATTTAAAACCGAATAATCTAGAAGGAAGTTTTTTTTTTAATAGTTTTTTCTTATACATCAACAAATGTCACAGAGTTGTTTTATAATCGACTAAATCGATTAGTCTGATTACTCACTTAACCGTGTATTATACAAGTTGTGAGCTCATAGATATGCTATTTTCTCTATTTATTTGAAATAATCGTTCATTAGTCGTGATCGAGGCAAAGGTTTGAAATAATGGTGATATTGATTTGAAGTCATATCGCCCAGCCCTATACCTGCAGGTATCTTGCCTGTTCTAAATGATTCTTTTCATGCATCTCTCCTGGCTAATTAATGTAACAGGGGCATCAATTGAGATATTCGTGCTAAAAAGACAATTTACCTCTTTATATTATATCTATCTCTCTCTCTCTCTCTACCTATCTCTCTATCTCGCTTTCTCTTTTAAGACACTGAATTGGTGGTATTGATTTTAAATGAAGCCAGAGGGCGGGCAGTTCAGCTAACTATCGATGTTAGCGGCCAGCGATTGATCTGATTGATAGCCAGTGTACCATGATATCTGTAGGAAGTCTTCAGAGACTGTATCAAACATAATCTCATAATAACAGGGAGATATTTACCCTTGTCTCCATCAAAATCAGAGAGAGAGAAAGAAAGAGCTAAGAAGCAAAGTCTGCCACAACTGCTCATAGAAGCAGGAAGTGATTGTCTCCAGCCTGTCGCTTTGTCTTAGTGGATAAAGTATCACTCATCTCGACTCACAGAGCAGGAATGTTAACTGAGTGTAATTGGACTTTCAGTCGTTTCTAAGTGCAACCAAGCAACCATGAAGTGATATGATGGAGGATGAATGGGGGGGGGGATCTGATCTCAGTGTCCATGTCTCACAGAAATGTATTAATTTAAATGTTGTACAGTAGACTTCAGTATCCTAACCAAGTGAAATGATAGCCGTCGTACAATTTGCTGCGGGATTTTATATGATTTATTTAATACATTTATTTGGAGAACCGAGATGACTGGAGACTCCGATGGAGGGCTCGTCTGAGGACGACGTAGAGAGATTTTGCACTACACAAAATCCACAGCATTCATTTCACTAAAAGTGTCAAAAAATACCCTTATAAGTAATTCATGTTTGCAATCTCAGAGTTCAACTAACCTCGTTCCCAGTCTTTCTCATAGGAGAAAGCCTTGAACAAAGTCTGTGTTTCCAGTGTCAAAGTAATAACATCCATCTGGCATGCGCTAATAGTCTTATTGGTCTGTCAAGTGCTAACCTCTGGTCCCTTGTATGTGTGATCAAACCTCTTAAGATGTGTACATGCTTTGCAGTGCTGGATGTAATAGCTGATAGCAAGAGGAACTGCTTGTGTGTGTGCATGCACGGTTAGCGTAATTAGTTAATGGCATCACAATCATTTTAACCACTTTAACCATATCTTATACTTTGGCTATTCAAAAATAGCAGATATACGCGAGCTTGAACATCTGCAATTTTTTTTACATTTTGACAAATCTAACCTAAAACATTTTTTTTTTTAACACAATCTTCTCTTCATGGGGTCCCTGGCACAAAACCTTTTCGGATGGGGTTCTGTGGCCAAATACATATCAATTTGGGGGTCCCTTGACATGAAGAATATTGACAACTTTAAACTACTAATCAGTAGTACAAACATGGCGACTGTAGCAAGTAACGTTGAGCCAACAAAAGCTGTTGTTATGTGTCGTGTTTGTTTATATTGTGCAGTGCACATACCTCCGGCTATGTATTAATACATTTCTTTTCCGATTTGGCTGAGAGATATAAATTGTTACTAGTCGATCACAGTTTAGCCACGTACCCCAGCGAGTGAGCTGCTCGCTCATTCAGTGTTGTTTCAAATGAGAGCTTTCCCAGACCTCCATGCTGAGTGGAGTGAGATTGGACGGCTGGCCACGCGAGACTAGTCTAGACTTGCCGCTGATCTCCATATTACAACGTCCCCTTTTTGGTTGACCTTTCTTAAAGTAGTTCTGCTTATCCCAGAAAATCTGAGATCTTGATCAAGCCTAGGTTTGAAATAACAGGATTTTGGGTTCCCTACTTCATGTAGCCATATGTATTGTTCCTGCATGTATTTCCCCCTCCTCTGTAACAACAAATCTCCAAACTGTACATTGTTCTTGTTCAGTGTCGTCCTGTTAGCTTGGATAGAATAAGTGTGGCATGCCGGTAGGTAACTGACTGGAGAGTTGATCACATAATTTGCAATGCCCTTAGTTAAATTCCAACCTGCGACCCTCAGCTGCCTGTCTCTCTAGCCTAAAGTCTAGTCTAAATGAACAAAATGGTCTAAAATCACCCAAAAAAGAACATTGTTAAATGCAGACACTGGGTCTCTACCACCTGCTACCGGGTCTATACCACCTGCTACCTCCTGTGGTGCCACCCTGTGCCCCTATAATGGGATCAGCTCAGTTCCAAGGGAATAATCTCTGATTCCCTAACATGACTGGATTAAACCACAGGATTACTGTAGGTAGAGAGGATCAGATATGATGACGCTCCCAAAACCTTCACCATTGCCTGACCCCAATACTGGTTCTTCTCCTCATCTTTGATTTTTGACCTTCAGTGAATATAATGTTAGTAAAACATTAATACAAAAACTGTGTCAGTGAAAACAAACAAACAAACAAACAAACAAACAATGAGAATAAAGAGCTCCTGCAGTGACAGATGTTGTTGGAGTGACAGATTAGGTCAGTCAATAGGATTAACTGTGTTTAGATATAGGGTATAATAGGGATAGGGATAATGTAGGGATAATGTTTTCCCAAGAATTTTCAAAATATAGAGGGACGCATTGGGGAACGTATTACGGATAATATACTGTTTTAATAGGGCATTTGTTCTAAAAGTACATTGGTTCTAAAAGAGGTTGTGGGGTATCCCCAGCTGATGATTGATACTTAGGAACCAAATTGACCCTTGCAGGTCTGTAACAGAGAGAGTGGATAAATGGAACCAACCGGACCCTTTACAGGTCCATTTGGTTTCATTTGTACAATCTCTCACTCAGAGTTGAATTAACGCTGAGGAGTTTACATCAAATGGGGTTCAGTGGCTCGCTGGGGGTCCTTTATGTGAATAAAGGTTGAGAATCACTGTTATTGCCCATTCACTGTTCTCTGGCCTCCACTCAAGCATAGTGACACATTATCCAAAGTCATTTGGGGGAGTTTCTCCTACTTACGATGACACACCCAGTGTCGCTCTGATGCAGCTCTTAGTATATTTCATCCATTCTGAACGGATGAATCACTACTACACCCTCTGCCTGAATGCTTTGACAAACAGCTTGTTTTTTTAAGGGTGAAGAATAGCACCTTGCAGACAGTGATTACAGAGCACATTACACAGCACTCCTGTGTTTTATTATCAGCTGGGGTTACCCCCCCCCCCCACACACACACACACACACACACACACACACACACACACACACACACGGTCAGGGCTGGAGGAGATCATTACACATCATGATTGGATGTGGTGAGGTGACATCGCTTCCATGGTGACAGAAAAAGGTGATGGGATATGTCATGTGGAAACGAGAGATTCTAGATGGAGAAGCCTGTATAGCTACCTGGGCTTTATACACGCAAGTCCATATGTTGTCCATCTTTTATTTGTTGCTTTTGTGCTCTGTGAAATGGAAGCAGTAATTTGACGCAAAATGTTCATAGCACACAAACAAACGCGAACAAAGCAAAGGCATTATATATTAAAAAAACTAGTTCTGGTACTGTTGCCTGCTGGCCTCGACGCTCACATAAAATTCATTTTGGTGACCTAGCACTTGTTGTGCGTTGCCAAGGGTAATATAACATGAATGCAGCCATTTCACCTTTCCAAAATTGCATATTGGGGCTGTTTTTGTCATCTGTTGGGAGAATCCAATTTGTCTGCATTCATTTATTTACTGAAAGTATGACTTTGAGACACGTTTCACCATGCAGTGAGATTTTGGGTGGTAGTACAGTTACAACAGCCCTCTGGGAATCAGAAGGTCCCCGATTCCATCCTCAGCTCCTTCAGGCTTCATGTCGATTTTTCCCTGAGTAGGACACTTAACCTCTATAAGTGCTCCCGCGTGCGCAGCACAATGCTGGGACACATACGGGAAAATTATTTCCCCTCGTGGATCAGTAAATAGAATAGAGCTACTTTTGGTTCCTTGCTTGTGGAAGGGCACATAAGCAATATTTGGATTCATAACATGCCCAAGTAGCTATGCAATACAAGGTTTCACCAAAGTTCAACGTTACTTTAAAGCTTACTATAGACCCCTTAACAGACAACGTCACGCTGATAAGAACCAGTATGCACAGGCCGGCACCAAATGAAACCCATTCTGTCTCGCTAGGACGTGCCTCACTAGCCAACACACAAGAGGAGGTTGAATGAACTGAAACCAGCGCACCCCGAAATGTGTTGGGAATTGATTGCATGAAACAATCACCTGAGTGTCCAGTCTCAATGTTGGTAAACAAATAATTGGTCTATTACAGTAATACACTTCCAGCATTATCCACAATTCACCCTCCTTTACTGTCCTTCAGTCCCTCCCTTTAACCCCCACAATCCTTTCCTTCCCTCCCTACCCCTGGCCTTTACTTCTTTGCATACATTCAATCACCCTCAACCCATAAAATAGCCACACCCCCAGCCACCAATTTCCTGACCTATATATTTACCCAATACAATTTGGAACAAAAGGTTGTGTGCCTCTACTAACACACGATATGCATTGTGATGTGAAATGCACAGCAGCTAGCTGTGAAATTAACAGCAATGAAGTGAATTGCCTGAGAGGCCGTCTGGGACTCAGAAGGTCCCCAGTTCCCCCGCCCTCCGTCCCCCCCTCCGTCCACCCAGTATGTGTCGAAGTGTCCCTGAGCAAGACGCTTAACCCCTAACTGCTCCCCGGGCGCTGTGTTACTAGAGCCCACTGCTCCTAATGAGGGTGGATAAATGCAGAGGACAAATTTCACGTATGTGCAAATGTACACTGACAAAAATACCCCAAATGAGCGGGAACTCAATTATTATTATAAATTATAAGCAAGTGGAGCAAGTGAGAGAAGGTGGAGGAAATGTCAAGGCAAATGAAAGAGCATGAAGAGAGCAACACTGTCTTCCCCTATGCTAGCTTCCGCCTCGTCAAATCTGATAATCCTGACACATGCTAATGCTACTTGGCTACTAACCACTTAAACCCTATATACCTCGTTGACCGGGGTCCCCCAGGGGTCTGTAGTTGCCCCCCCCCCACACCAAATCTTTTAGTCGCTCACAATGTGTCGTACTGCAACACAATGTAAGCTTGTACAGCAGACTATTTTCGCCAAATGTTCACCAATTTTCGCCAAATGTTCACTTATTATAACATGACCAGAATAGGGAGATTACGGTTCAAGTCGCTAAGATACTGTACCCTCGTTAGTACAGAATAATGTGAGTAATGTGCGAGAGACATACAGTGTGCTTGCTAATCCTGCTAAAAACAATGGGAGAGATTCTTATTGGTATTACTTTTGTGGCATTATAAGAGACCACTACTTGCCACTACTTAAAAGAAAGAAAGAAAAAATGTAGGGTGTGTCAGCTAGACCGTAATGCTCCTTGTTACGACTCCTCTCTCTACCTGTCTCTACACTGTCCTATCTGAAATAAAGCACCTCCTAAAAAAAACATTTTGTTGGCAAGCATTTGATTGGCCGGGGGGAGACGGAAGTGTCTAGAAAATGCTGAGGCTACAAAGTCCAAGGAGAAGCAGAGGAAAGAAGAGAGATGTTAGATGAACTAATGAGAGGATGGACTTAACGAAGGAGAAAGATTAATGAACAGAGACAGAGAGAGAGAGAGTGAAAAAGGAGAGCTGTCGAGAGAGAGCGAGAGGGACAGTAAGATTGTGTGAGAGACAGAGGAGAGTGATGGTGGAGGAGAGTGAAGTGAAAGATGCACACGAACATGTTTCTATGGGTGCTCGGGAAAGATTTGGGGGTGGGGAGGGGAGGGTGGGTGAGAGAGAATCTTGCATCATCACTGTGAGCCAATGAAAAGCCTCGGTTAAAATGTTCAAAGGGAGTGTCCTAGCAACAGCGGGAGTAAATACCATATAGCGGCCATCGTTCCATTTCAGACAGGAAAACACACACATATTTACACACTCGTATTGACATACGGCGAACACACACATTAGCTGTTTCAGTGTGAATTACTATTCATTCATTCATACAAAGTGGGGCATGATCTACATATTTATACATGTGTTAATGCCATGTAGCCTTGTGGAGGGAGTTGTGCCCATGACCAAATATATACAACCCGTGTTACTGTCTATTAGGCTGTGCCAATGCCTATTACAACCATTATGCATAGTGTACACAGGTCATGTAAGACGAGGGTTATTTAATTAATTGAAAGGAAAATAGAAACTCTACCAGCACTGTTGTGATGCAAAGCATTGTGAGCTTGTAGATCTGCTAATTTCACTATTTTTGAAAGAGGCCTTGAGTAGTTAAAATCAAAGTATTATTCACAGTTTGTGTGATTTATAATGTGGCAGGTTTTCATGTAGGACACGCACAATGAAAGGATCCGTGCACAGCGTGCACGTGTGTTGTTATGATCCATCGTAAAGTCAGCATGGCAGTAAAATCATCAATTTAATCCACTCATGTGGATTAGACCCGGACTCTGAAGATTACAGCATATGTCTTTCCAGAATGCCTGTCCCTGTCTCTCCCTCCACCTAATTATCTGTTTATATACTGTATCACCTTCTCTGCTGTTCCTCTTTCTCTCTCTCTCTCTCATCCCTTAACCTCTCTCTCACACAAAGAAATGCTCAGACCTGCAGAGTCACATGGTAGCACGCTAGCTTCACCCATGGTGCGGTTCTGCTCCGTGCTAAAAATGGACACCCACTTATACAGCACCTCTCCGTCTGTTCCTCTCTCTGTGTGGAACAGCACGGGTCTCGTAACGTTTTGAAAACCAAACGCTTCCTGAAAACCTCATTCATTCACCCTGCCATTCATTTTTTTTCTCTCGCTCTCTCTCTCTCCCTCTCCCCCTCTCTCTCGCTCTCTCTCTCTCTCTCTCTCTCTCTCTCTCTCTCTCTCCCTCCCTCCCTCCATCACCTCTCTAGCCGCATGCACCCACCCCTCCTGCTCAGCCGTGCAATGTGGGGCTATTGTTTTTAGCTGGGTGTTTGCAGAGAGTGCTTGCACAAGTGCACGCGGAAATGCACACCCCCGCGTACACATACGCCCCCACACCTCCCACATCTTCTCTTATGCCCCATGATGAGTGCCTGGCATATTGACATTAACCGTAGGTGATATAATGGATGTGATAATGGACCTGAATTGCACAGGCACATGCTTGACATGCAGTGTACACACACACACACACACACACACACACACACACACACACACACACACACACACACATACATACACATTCACATACACACGTAACAGCACGACACACAACACACCCAATCATAAACACATTCATGTGATATATGGTGCATGTGGGCCGATGGTTCTAGGTCACATATGCACTGTGACCACTCTATTATCACACACACACACACACACACACACACACACACACACACACACACACACACACACACACACACACACACACACACACACACACACACACACACACACACACACACACACACACACACACGATGTGTTGTCATGCATGTTTATTGCCTCATGGGCTCACACTCACACACAGACACGTTTATGTACACTAGAGCTGTTTGGAAGAATGGCTCCCATAGACTTACTGCTCAAACATGCTAGGTGTGTGTGTGTGTGTGTGTGTGTGTGTGTGTGTGTGTGTGTGTGTGTGTGTGTGTGTGTGTGCGTGTGCGTGCTCGCGCCGCTATGCACTGCAGAGAAAGAGGGCAAGTCGTAGGAAGCTGATGTATTCTGGCTAAATCAGCACTGACCCTTACCCCAGCAACATGACCCACTATGCAGCCCCCCATACACACACAACAGCACCAGTCCACAGTCAAACACCCCATCTCTGTCCCATCCTCAACTACCAGCCATCAGTCCTCTTCTAGCATCTAACTGCATCCGTATCCTCCTCACTCAGCAGCGGTCTCTGTATCCCCCCTCCCTCCCTCCCATTCAAGCCTCTCTCCTCCAAAACCTCCGTGCCCCTGGCCAAGCCCACTCTAGCTCGGCGTAGACCCCGGTATTGGTCTGGGGTGGGACGGGAGGTGGTAGCCAGGTTAAGAACCCCCCCACATTCCGCCTCCCGGGCCAGCGTGAGAGAGCGGGTGGAGGATGATGAATACAGAGAGAGAGGGAGTGATGGTTCTGCTTACCGGCTGGGTGTGCGAGAGGGATGATTCCACCGATGTACTGCTGCTCTTCCTTCTCTCTGGACTGGAGGTGGCGGGGAGACAGATGGAAGGAGAGAACAAAGAATGGGACAAAAGGAGGGAAAGAAACAAAAATGCCGAAACCCAGAGCCGATGCCGCTTGCAATGAAACGGAGCGATGAAAGCGTGGATGAAGAGAGAGAGAGGGGAGGGGGTGAAAAGTGTGCCAGTGTTGTTTTGCTGCCTTGGAGAGGAGAGGATCCTTTATCCTTGTGAGCCAGAGGGCTGTGGATTCACCTAAACACTGAGCACACGCACTGCCTCACGCTGCCACACAGCCCTCCCTCTCTCGCTCTCTTTGCACTCTCTCTCTCTCTCTCTCTCTCTCTCACTCTGCACTCAAGACAGCAGGCCTGGCCCAGCAGCTGTTCATCTATGGGAAATGGAACGCTGTGTGCCCCCTCCCTCTGTCTCCTCTCTTTCTCTCTCCTCCCCCTCTCCCTCTGTGTCACAAAGACCCCACCACACACACACACACACACACACACACACACACACACAGCATGTCCTTGCAATACGACCCCCCCCCTGCACTAACATTTACTAGCCTGATGACTGGTAGGACCTGTGTGTGTGTGTGTGTGTGTGTGTGTGTGTGTGTGTGTGTGTGTGTGTGTGTGTGTGTGTGTGTGTGTGTGTGTGTGTGTGTGTGTGTGTGTGTGTGTGTGTGTGTGTGTGTGTGTGTGTGTGTGTGTGTGTGTGTGTGCGTGTACAGTTGTATTGTACTTGACATTGTTTCTGTGAGAGTGACTCTTTCTGTCTATGCAAAATTCAATGAACGCTGAGGACTCTACTGTGTGAAAATGAGCCATGGTGAATATATAAGGCTGTGCGTTTGAGTGTATTTTTGTCAAAGTGTGTGGGTGAGGCAGCCTGCACGTTGTTGCGCCTCTGTGCTGAAGAGAGGAAATGGAAATTCTCACTTTGCAGATAAGAAACGAAAAAGAGAAAGAAAAAAACAATGACTTGCGACTTTATTTGTAGGTGAGAGCTCAGTCAAAGTTCATTCAAATTAAGACATGTACAGACTGTAGTCCTGTACACAAGAACATATGGGTTCACACTGACCGCCTGTTCTTTACTGTACTTATTTTAGATGTGTGTGTGTGTGTGTGTGTGTGTGTGTGTGTGTGTGTGTGTGTGTGTGTGTGTGTGGGTGTGTGTGTGTGTGTGTGTGTGTGTGTGTGTGTGTGTGTGTGTGTGTGTGTGTGTGTGTGTGTGTGTGTGTGTGTGTGTGTGTGTGTGTGTGTGTGTGTGTGTGTGTGTGTGTGTGTGTGTATGCAAATACTTTGTGTACTGGGCTAGTGAAACTCCCGGTTGGGCCCCTTACTTGAGGGTCGTGCCCCTGACGACTGGGCCCGGCCGGCCGGGTTAAATGAGCCATGCCTAAATCCCATTCTGTGTGTGTGTGTGTGTGTGTGTGTGTGTGTGTGTGTGTGTGTGTGTGTGTGTGTGTGTGTGTGTGTGTGTGTGTGTGTGTGAGTGTGTAGGGAGTAGGGTGGGAACAGAATTGTCTATTGTCTGGGACCCCGGTAGCCAGCTTGACCGGCTGCCTGTGAGCCCACCCAGAGGCAGACATAGGGGAGAAGACTTTGGAGTTTGGACAGCTAACTCTGCCATAATCCATCCACTCTCTCTACCAAACCTTTGGATGAGGGATCCAGTGAGAAGTGATGTTAGTTACACATGCTGCCTTTAAACAGTTTATGTTCCTGTAATTGGTTACAGAAAGAAGAGAGGAGGTAGACGTTGGCCCAGTGAGTTGCCACGGCTGTTTGGGCCGGCTATCAATATTTGAAGAGCATGCCTAATTTATACTCTGGTACAACATGTCATATGCCGACAAAAGCTGATCTTCAAAATAAGCTAGCTTGAGGATGAGCTGTTGTCGGCAAGCGACGTCATGCGATGGAGTATAAATTGAGCTTCGGCTGAGTGCGAGTGTCTGCTTGTCATCTGGATGTGACAGCCGAATCGATGCAACATTCCAAACATATATACTTAATTTAATACTCTGTTGAACAACGCCGAAGTTTATCAGAACTTTATTAGGCTATTGCTCAACTATAGCAGTCACGTGAAGTTCTGATTGCGACAACAGCCCAGAGTCTGTTGCTATGTCTGTTGGTGAAAACCATGGTGTTTCTGTTAAACCAGAGGAAGACAGCAGCGACTAATTATATAATGTGAGTCTTCCTGTTTCTGTTGTGGTCTTTCTGAGAAGTGGACTTTGTTCAAAGTGTTACTTTCACATCACAAGACACGGATGCAAACGGATGGACATCAAATATTGCATTTAGTATAGTGTGCTATGATAGCGAAAGGAATTGCTGTTTTTTTCCATAGCCTTCCCTTTTATGAAATATCATTACCACCAGGTTCGATGTTGCAATATCTGTTGGGGAATTCATATAGAGATGGTCTAATAGCCAGCCACCTAAAAGAACAAATGCCTTATAGAATATGTTCATGCACTCTTCTTTCTCACATTCTGAGAAGTCAGAATGCATGATACTAAACAGTGGCTGGCCTAAGGCAAGTTGCATATGTGACCTGTGACCCTTAATGACCCAAATATGTCAAATAGGCTTTACAGCATATATAGAATATATATTGTATATGTATACTGTATATATACTGTATATTGTATATTGTATATTGTGTATATAAACCACATGTTTACTGTACGTTGAGAGATGGAAAGAGTGAATATTTTGCCCATTTTCTGTGAATCAATAACTGCTTTGATGTGAGGCCTTGCATGGAACCCTGAAATCCATCCTAACAAATCTATTCTAACAAATCTAAATTCTTCAAATCTCACCACACCATGAAATTCAGTAGCTCCTCTAAGCTGTTAAGGCTAGACTCACACTGACGTGAGAACACTGCTCGTCTAGTGTGTGTGTGTGTGTGTGTGTGTGTGTGTGTGTGTGTGTGTGTGTGTGTGTGTGTGTGTGTGTGTGTGTGTGTGTGTGTGTGTGTGTGTGGGTGCACGCACGCACGTCTGTGCAAGCAAGCGACACATTGACCAGAGGATGCTGCTGCTCTTCCTTCTCTCTGCAGCAGTAGCCTCAGAGTCAAGGTAGCCTTGCGAGCCAGCCTCTGTTCACTGGAGTCAAGAGACCACAATGAATGGACATTCTCTTCACTGTGTAAAGTGATAGTGGGCGGTGATGATGATGATGAAGTCAATTGGTGTAAGATATTGTGGAAAGCTTTCCATTAGCGATAAAGAGGTGATAATTATTGAGCCATTCATTAACTCTGTTAATCAGACATACCGAGAGAGCTTAGTTGGCAATCTTGGAGCTGTTTAGCTGAAGGGAAGCACTGGATGTGTTTCAGTGTGAATTGACTTCCCCTTTGCCATTAGAACCGATCTGGAGTCCTACAAGTCTGAGAAGTGAGGAGGGCTATATTTGGACATTCTCAATCTGCTATTCCCTGTCATTACATACATTAGCCCCAGATGCCTTTTTCAGACAGCTGAGATGGAGCCTGCAGCAGCATAGTATGTAGGATGGATGTGGAAGTCTGTTTGCTAAAATATTAATACCTGAGCATTAAAAGGTGGAGCACCTTGGATTATTAATGGGCTTTCACATTTATTTATTTGTAGGTCAATTGTCCTATCCTGCTTCCCATTGCATGAATGCCAGTGTGCACAGTACCTGCCTAAAATCACTTTCTATGAAGCCATGCCATGAATCAATCAAATCAAAACAGAGGACAGTTTAACTCTATTTTGGCACAACTACTTTGATCCAAAGGTGGCGTGTTCTATATAGTTGTAACGTTACGGATATCAGAGAAGATACTGTGATCTAATCTATCTCTCTCTATTTAATAATCTATTATTATTATTATTGAATTGACCTGCTTTCCCTCCCTATACCCCAAGGGACATTTTAACCTATATATCAATTCTTAGTAACAGAATTCCACAGAATTCCAGTTCAGAACAGGCTGAAAGTAGCAACCCTGCTGCAGAAACTCCACGGCACAAGACTGATATTCAAACATTGTTTTATTTTGTGTGGTATTAAAAGGGTTATTATACCCTTTTATATTTATATAAAATGTATGTTACTATGTAAATGTATTTTTAATGTTTTATTGTGTGAGCATGAGTCATATTAAACTCAAATGCAAATTAGGCATGTACAGTACATACAGTACCTCTGTCTCATGAATTCAAAACTCAGTTTTAAGTCTTCTCAGGAACATGCAGTGTTTGGACTGACACTTTACTCATGCGTCATAGCACACCGTTCATCTATATCACCTCCCCCGGAGGTTGTACATTTATATAGCCGGTGAGTTGGCATGGCATCACGCAGGAGAAAAATGCACTTTCTGTGTAACATGGGTCAACATTTGAGCATTATGCATTAACCACTTAAACCTGACAATGTCATATAACGAGAGTAGCTGATCTATACGCTTGTAGGCGTCGTGTATAAATAAAGCATATAGGCCTAGGCTATTTTGGAGAACTTTCGTCTACAACGACATGGTCGAAAAAGGGACTCCTGGGTTAAGGTGTATAAGCAACTGTACAAGCAACCTACTGACGTAGACATTCACCTGCCTTTGCTAAACATAATCTCTCTCTCTCTCTCTCTCTCTCTCTCCCTCCCTCTCTGGTCCTCCTTCATCTCTCTTCCTCTGTATGCCTATTTCCGTCTTATTAGGAGTCACTGACGGAAGTGTAGTTACTCAACGTTTCCTCCCTCCATCCGCCACCCCCTCACCCCTCACCCCCTCACCACAATCGCAGTGGCCTCCTGCTCGGAGCACCCCTGCTGAGTGTGCGCTGTTAGTACAGTCTGACTGAGCTCTCTCTCCCTCTCTCCTTATAAGGGCAAAATACATTGACAGAGGCTGAGACATGGGGATGTACCAGTGCAGGAAGGCAGGTAGGGGACAGTGGCTTTAAAGGAGAGGAGAGAGATGGAGAGAGAGAGAGAGAGAGGGATTGATGGAGAGGTGGAGGAGAAGAGACTGGGAAAAATAGACATGGGTTGGGACGGTGGAGTGAGAGAGGGATGGGTGTTATAGGGAGACAGAAGTGGAATGGAGACAGATTGGGAACATGAGTGGAGAAAGTGGTTCTGAAAGGACAGCGCCCCGGCAGCGCGGCCACGCTGGCCAGTCATGCACGCTCACACAGTAAAATCCTGTGTATTCATTTAACTCAGGAGAGTGTAAAAATGGGTCCATATTTACGCTGTCAGACACAATCTATTTTTTTTTTACTATACCTTCTGCAGAGAACGCCTTATTATCTCACCCGTGCGACCAAAACTGCACAAGGACAAGACTGACCAAGGGTGACATGCATGCATACTCATACACCTACGCGTTCTCACACCAACAGTTTATCACCAGCGTGACATCTGCTGTATAGTGTGTGTCACTGCGTGCATAAGTGATGGAGGAAGTTTATAAATCTGACACTAAAGTTAAAGGGAGAGATTACCTCAATAAAATGTGCACTCTTTCAAAGGTGAGGGGCCCTATATAAAAGTTAAGTCCTTCATGGTAACGCGTGTTTGTTTGGACACGCGCGCGTGTGCGTTTGCGCGTGCGTGCGTGCGCGCGTGCGTGCGTGCGTGCGTGTGTGTGCGCGCGTGTGTGTGTGTGAGAGAGAGTGTGTGTATGCTGGTCCTGTTGGTTCAGCTGCACCCTCTCAGATTCACACCTCCTGTGTCGCAGGGAGGCCTGGCCCATGCATGAGCATAGAGCAGGTGCTAATTAGGGCTTAGGCTTGTGAATGAAGCTGCCTGTTTGTAAATGGAGGTGAATGGTTTGGACCCTGCGTGTTCACTAAACTAGGTGTGTCTGTGTACATGCGCATTTGAGCATTGTGCTTGTGTATGTACATTTTATATGTATGGATGCATCTGCAATGCATCTGTGCTTAATGTACCTGTACAGTATGTGTGTGTAATATGCAGGCGTGCAGTATCTGTACTACTGCATCAGCATTGTGCAACTAGCTGGGCTGTTATGTGACTCAGGGACTTCAGTTAAATAGATGTGGAGAGCTTTGTTTTCCCCCATCTGATCTGTTGCAGATTGGGGAGTGTGTGCGCACATTGGAGGGGGGGGGGCTCCCTTTGGGAATTATGAGCTGAGAGATGCAAATCCAGTTAGTCACAAGTCCTTGGGAGGGCTATACACAAGTACGGGGAGAAAGGGAGGGAGAGGAAGAGAGGGAATTAAGCAAACACAACACCAACTCCCTAAGTGTGTCAGTGCCTATCCCTGTGCGGCATAAACAGCCCTGGTCGTCTTGGCCAGGGCTGTTTATGCCGCACAGGGAGAGGCGTGTGTGTGCTTTTTATGTGTGTTCTGTCATTTTATCTGTATGATGACACATCTGGTCTGGTTCCAACCTGTATGGTCCTACTTAACTTATTGAGGCATTCCCTGGTGGCCAGAATGACCCCCCCCCCCCCCCCCCCCGTCTGTTTGTCTTGTCTGTCTGTCTCTCTCTCTGCCTCTCTCTCTCTCAGTGGTTTTAGTGTTTGACATATTTTCATATCTTTAAAGTCTCTGTCAAGCCCCTCGTTCCGCATTCTCTTTGAAGGAATTAGAGGAAGGAAAGAATGGTTTTAGCTGTGTGTGTGTGTGTGTGTGTGTGTGTGTGTGTGTGTGTGTGTGTGTGTGTGTGTGTGTGTGTGTGTGTGTGTGTGTGTGTGTGTGTGTGTGTGTGTGTGTGTGTGTGTGTGTGTGTGTGTGTGTGTGTGTGTGTGTGTGTGTGTGTGTGTGTGCGCGCTCGCGCGTGCGAGTGCGTGCGAGTGCGTGCGAGTGCGTACAGGTGCGTGCATCCGTGCATGTGTGTTTCTATACAGATGTAGTATATGTATACATTTATTTATTTGGTCTCTTGATGTGAAATTGCATGTAAGCTCTGAATAAGGACCCATGCATTCATTTCACACAACACTGCATTTGTGAGAAGCTTCTGGGGTATTCTTTCTTTCACTGCAAACATTTACAGTAGAGCTGCAAAACACCCGACAAAGAACGTTCAAAATAACAGTGCAGAGTAGTGCCAATTTTCTGGGATCCTTGTGCATAGACTCAGTAGCTTGTGTGCTTAGTAAACTGGAACAGACCACGCCTGGGGCTGAAAGACACTGCTGACTGTATGTAGAGGCAGAGCCTATCTCTAGAGGAGGAGTGATTTCTCTGCACTCTGCTTTAAAGTGAAGTTGAACTTTGGTACAACCTTGGGTTGTATAGCTACCTGGGAGTAATACTGTATAAGTCCAAATATTGTCAACCATTTTTATGCTTCTGTGGTCCGTGCTCTACAAAGGTTCAGCATTGCTACAAAGCCAGAGGAGCCGAACAAAAAGGATGATAACAATAAAGATCACCTTGGACCCTACTTTTACAGAAATCCATCAATGACTGTGTGCCGATGTGATGACTATATGATGGACGTTTGACGTTGAGATTGTCCACATTTCCCAAGATGTACCGTTTTCTTATACGTATCTGAGTGTAAGAAAAGTGTACTGTAAAAAGATATGCTAATTGCTGTTCAGCAGTCACTTTGTTAGCGGGAAGGTTTATGTATCTATGTGTGTGTTTCTGTGGCAATGCCAGTGGGGGGAAGTGGGGTCTCCCGAACTGTGGCAGATTACCCTCCCCCATTGTGGGCAACCACATGGGGGGAGAGAGAGAGACAGAGAGAGAGGAGGGAGTGGGAAGGGATGGAGGTATGCCAGCACAACCTCCCCTGGTACCCAGATGATCCTTACTGTCTGTCTGCCCTTTCTTTGGTAGTGATCCACTTAAACACTATCAGTGGAAAACAGATCCTGGATTACCACAATTTTGAGTGTATGTGCGTGTGTGTATGGAAGTCCCCTATATACTGAATACTATACAACTCCCCCCTTCTCTCTCACACACACAAACGTGTGAACAGTGAATGTCTTAGGTCTATTACATATCCATAATGATCTACAACAGTGGTTCTCAAAGTGGGGTCCGGGGACCCCCAGGGGTCCTTGAGGGAGTTCCAGGGGGTCCCCAGCTAAATGGTAGTTAGGAACCAAATGGACCCTTGTGAGTCCGTAACTCAGAGAGTGTACAAATGGAACCAAATGGACCCTTGTGAGTCTGTAACTCAGAGAGTGTACAAATGGAACCAAATGGACCCTAACGGGTACATTTGGTTCCGTTTGTGTACACACAGTTAAATTAACATTGATTTTTACAATAAAAATTGGGGTCCTAGAGATAGAAATGCCATTAAATGGGGGTCCGTAGCCTAATGCATGTCAAACTGGGGGTCCTTGAAATTAAAATGGTTAAGAATCACTGCTAGAGCCTTGGCATATCTTTTCAAATGGGGGTCCACGGGCTAATATGTGTCAATTTGGGGGTCCTTGACATGACAAAGTTTGAGAACTAATGATCTACAATGTCCATACTGGAACTCCTCAATTGTAACCCCCACGTTGACAAGTTTGAGACTGGTTTGGAAAGGTTTTTCTATTAATTGCTAAAAAAAAAGGGTTGCTTCCAAGTGATGCTGCAGCTTTCATGTCTTTATGGATTCGTTTGACAGCACTATCATCAGTGTTGCGTAAATCAAATGTTTTGTTTGTTTACTTATTACCTTGTTAATATTTTAGATTCATGTTGATGTGTATTTTCAGACATTTAAATTATTTGTTTGAATAACTAACTAGATAAATAAATGAATAAAACGTTTGTATCACAAAACAATTTGGCAGCCCCCCTGTAGTAACTCTGAGGCCCCTGTTGAAGAACGATGTACTAGAATTTGATTTGATAGCTGTAGAGAAATATTGCTTTAACATGAGACATTTTGCAAAATGAGACAGATCTCATTGTGTATGATGAGATCGCAGTACTTATCAAAGCAAAGTTGCGTGATTTCAATTAAAAACTGAGGAAAATGTAAAAGAAATAAAAAACATTAAGGGACTTAAACAATAAAATTTCGTAATTTCTTCATGGAAAGACCATTTTAATAAAAGTATGTTTTATAGTTATACAATACCACTTTATTAGTCCACAAGGGCAATTAAATTCCGGGCATGTGATTCATCTAAAAATAAAACTATAAAAAGCAATAATAGAAATAGAAAATTATTTAACAAGCCTGATCTCCTCAGGCAGGTTGTTATAGGCTAATAGTCACATAATCACTTCAACCCTGTTGACTTAGTAAACTGGACCTGAGTTGTACTTGGACCGTTTTTTTTCTGTTTACACCAAATCTCTTTGCCAAAAATAGCCAATCAAACAAAAAAAGCATCTTGTAGATCTGCTGTTTTGGCTAATGTCCCCCCCAGAATATGGATGCTGGGGTTCATTTCCACCCGGTGTGTTATTGTGGTCAGAGCGGTGATTCACCTCCTCTCCTCTGCTACCCCTCTCTTCCTTTTGATGACCAGCTGTTATTTACCCATTTCTTCTTCCCTCTCTCCTGACACTTTGAGGATACAACTCTCCTCTAGAGGTAGGGAGGGCGGTAGAAAGATCTTGGAGGGAGGTAGGGGGTGGAGGGGGGTCATACTGTTTTCCATTGACTTAATTACGTCTTCAGTTCAGGGCTAATGGCTGTACTTAATCACTGCAGTGTGTAGGTGGAGTGGTAAAGTTTGACCATCCTGATTCTGTCACAAGTCAGAGACGCACACTCAGGAGAGGTCAGGAGACCAGGCTATACACACGCACACACACGCACGCACGCACGCACACAGACTCTCTCTCTCTCTAAATGGACATCCAGGGGGAGAATTTGTGCCCTTTCACCCCATCTATCACTCAATAGATTGCTCTCCGTTACCCATAATGCTGAGTGTGTGTGTGTGTGTGTGTGTGTGTGTGTGTGTGTGTGTGTGTGTGTGTGTGTGGTTATGAGGGGCCTACAAATGATCATTGTGACAGCTAATAGATATCAATGAGAGAATGGTTTGAACGGCTCTCACGTCTATTCACATTCTCTATTCTCCGACACATTCCTTCACTATTAAATGCCCCTCTGTCCCTCAATCATTCCCAGTAATGGAGAGAGCCCAGTTAGCAAGGGGGCTAACAATCTGTGGACCACTGGTGACGGTCTGCTTTATGAGATAAATGACATGTCTAGATCTATGTCGAAATGTTTTTATGTGTGAGTGAAGAGCTTTGTTTGTGGTGTGTGGTAAATACATTTTAATAAAGTTAAAAGTGATATATTTTATACTACAAAGCTGATCTACAAGCTCACAGTGCACTGTGTTGTGAGCTAGTAGATCTATTTTCTTAAAGAGGGGTGCAAACAAGCTCAACACAAATCCTTCAAGGTACATAGTGGTGATACAGTATGACAATATGATACATTACAGACTCATTACTGCACTGAAGCACTTTAAGCAGGGGTCATCAATGTGACCCCTGCTAATACATGGACATAGAAGACAAATGTGTCCGTGGCAAGACTTACTTGTCCATGTCTGTGGCAAACCTTTAATTAAAACCATTAAAATGTTCTTATTTTGTTATACATGTAACTTATAATGAAAGCTGTAGAAGCCATTTCACAGTGTTTGTTTTATTATTAGGTATTAGTAGTAGTATTAGTTTTGGTACTTTATTGGTTTATTGTTTGTGTGGGCACGCCTCTCCAGGGCTTATCTAGGACAGGTGATTGGGGAAGGGTATGCACCTGGGTGGAAAAATGGCTTTTTACCAACAACAGAGAAGGCCAGAGCTGTTTTGTACTGTCTATGTTCACATTTTGGATCAGTAAATCTGCAAACTGTAAGTTAAGTTGTGGACAATGCGTTCTTTGCCTGCATACATGACAAGTCTCCAAGGTGCATCAGTGTTTGTTGATGACTTGAGAAGTTTGAACCGAGCCAACGAAACGCCGCTACAAAAGCATTGACTGTACCAATAAAACCCAATTATTGAAATCCCATATATGGAATAGACTTGGACCATGCTGCATTGGTACCTGTATACAGCCAGTATACTGTACAGTGGCTGACTTGCCAGTCTGCAGGTTTTCTTCAGAATAGGTAAGACACCACTTTAATGAATGTAGAATTACCATCATCAAAATGTGTAGCACATTGACAGTGCTATATAGTCTATGGCACATTAGGAGTCCACCAATATAGTACATTTAGCTAGGTCTATGCATTTCTGGTAATATTATTGACCGCTTAATTTGTATGTCTGTGGCAAAAGTCAATTTTCATGAAAATGTCCACATGCCAGTATGGTGATGAACCCTCACTTTAAAAAAAGAAAACATTTTTTACAAAGAATTTCACAGCATGTTTAGAATCTAGGAATATCGGAGAAATATTGTAATGGTAGTGCTCAACTTCAGATTAATATGGCACTGACTGTATTAATTTGTATTAATGACGCACGCACATGAGGGAGGCAGATTTGGCTTTCTGAAGCCTTGGTGTCAACCGTATACATAAATGTATATACACCGTTGACTCCATCTAGTGGACACAATAAGTACCTACACTGCCATGTTAATCCCATAGGCTACGGGATTTAATGATATAATTTATACCATTGGATTGGCTGTTCCATCAAACACCTAGATTCAAAAATAAATAACCAGTTTGTTATTTTCTGGTCAGTGCCATTCATGTTTTTTCAATGGCATATGACACCCTTCCTAGCTTTTAACTACATGTTACAGAATTGTACACTGACTGGATTTGACCGTTTCCCAGACAAAATTGATTTATCTAAAATGAATAATTCATTATCAACCTATACAAATAACACAGTATATTTAATTAAAATATCAAGATCACATGACCATAATGTTTATTCATAAAATTAAAATACAATATTGTCCCATATGACTGGCGGTGACAAGCAAGGCTTGGAAACAATTAAGTAAAGTAAAGGAAAAAAACAAAAACAAAATGTCTGTCTTCTGCAACTTGTAGTCTTTGTCCAAAACATCAGGAAACAACTGGACTCCACAAAAAAGAGGGGGAAACCACATCAATATCTGTATTTAGTAGAGTAATCCTTAGGGGATACAACGAGACCTCTTCCTTTTCTTGCACCTCTGTACACAGTTTCAACAATGTTTATCATCTCCTGTTTGTCCTCCATGGTCCAGTTGATCTTGTTGTTGTTGCCAGTACCCAGGTCAATCATGATGTGCTTGTTCCTGGAAAACAACAAAAACATTCAGCATTAGTGATTTCATGTTTAGCTAGTAGTTTCACTTTCTCCATGATTTCCTCTTTCATTCCCTCATACAGATAAGACCCCAGTTTGTATATGGTTCATAATGTTTTTCCCTGGCGAAACTAACAAGTCAAGTATTTATCAATGACATTTTCCATTTGTCAACAAGAAAACAGCCAGCCCAGTTTGCGGTGGGTTTGTCTACTAACTAGACAGGTTTGTAACTACTTTGCAATAATAAAGACGCGATGTATGAGATTCACTGATAAAACGTTTTTTTTTTTACATGCACAGATTATCAATCTGTGCATGTAAAAAACTTTAAGTAACTTTCACAAGCTGGTTATTTCCTGGTCACACACACACACACACGACTGGCTTTCGAGAAGCATTTACCATAACTACTGGCCTCTACAAAGATAATCAATCATGCTGCAAGGAGCCTTGATTTGATTAATTGGCCAATTCATTTAGAACACATTAATTTGGGAAAATGCACATATCAGAAACATGAAAAACGGTACATTGTAGACCACCTTAAAAAATGTCAACCACTTAAACACTCTACTTGGTTATATTTTAGTTGACTGGAGTTGGATTTGTACTTGGTCCGCTCTTTTTTCCCTGTACGTATTGCAAGCTTGCAGATCTGCTATTTTCGGTGAAATGTTCCCCCCAGAATAGGAATACTAAGGTTTAAGTTGTAATTCCTCGAGTGACACCTTGAACTTGCTTGCTAAAATCTAAATTCAATTAAGAAAATCACGTACATTGAAATGACATTTAGACTACTTTATAATGGAGGCAAAACTGTTTAGTACTTTACCTGAAAAAGAACATGACAGTGCAGGGGTCATACAACTCGTACATCTTGTTGAAATCAGGCACTTCTGTGATGTCCACCAGGTACATGACTGCAAAGTTCTTCACCTGGCAGAATGATTGTACAGTAAACTGAAGTCAGTATACTGTTCATGTGCTCAAAACAGAATTAACACAAATTAGCAAGCTGGCAATAATGTCAACTGAATATTTAATATATGTTGACAGTTACACATAGTCTTAGATGATTATTTTGCAATAATTTCTTGCATATGGTGGCGTGTGTGTGTGTGTGTGTGTGTGTGTGTGTGTGTGTGTGTGTGTGTGTGTGTGTGTGTGCGCGCACGCACGTGTGTACTACCAGATAGGTAGAGTGAGTCAGTGAGTGGATGGGTGGGAGGATGTGGATAGATAGCTTAAGCAAACCTTTTCAGCTATGCTAAAGAGAACTTCATCCATCTTCATACAGGTTGGGTCCCAGTCATGACCAAAGCGGATGACCAAGACTCTGTCCTCCTCAGACAGAATGGCCTGGTCCACCTGCCAGCCGTTGTGGAGATGTGAGAGCATGTACGACATGTTGATCTCCTGGTACTGTCCGCTCACACACTGAAACAAACACTGTGTATTCACACACAATCACCAGGAAGCACAGGTTACTGTCAGAGTCTGAGAGCTTCACATTATGCATACAATTAACTTTACCAGCCATATATCTCCTCTACTAAACATATACATACCGTAATGGAGAATTCAATAATTACAGTTCAATTTAACTCAGAGTGTACAAATATTGATTACATTTGAACACCCTTGGAGTTAGCAATATGTAATGTATAGATACAAAGGTATCTTCCGCATTAGTCATTTTTATGTGACTACTGCTGCTTTAGTATAGACCCCTTAACAGACGACGTCATACTGGCTGCGTGCAGCCAGTATGCGCGCAACGAAACCCATTATATCAGGTCTCGTTAGGACGCGTCTCACTAGCCAACACACACAAGAGGGGGTTGGGGTGTGCTGAAACCAGTGCACCCCGAAACAGGTTGGGAATTGATTGCGTGAAACAATCACCTGTGCGTCCAGGCTCAATGTTAGTAAACAAATAATTGGTCTATAAAACACTAGGTACTCCTTAGCCGCAAGCAACTCAGATGCTATAATGCTATCTGGCATCTAGAGTTGCAACACCAACCCTTGACAGCCCATTCATCCAAACAGAAAAGTCCCATCTGATTGCATTAAACGACGTTAAATCACCAGTAGTAAAAGTACTTGAAATTGGAAATACTCAAGTACGAATACCTAAGAATTGTACTTAAGTACAGTACTTAGTTACTTTCCACCACTGTTGATTATAGAGGTTGTTTGTGATGAATGAGTCACAATTCCTTTCTTTAGGGTTAGCAGCAGACAGTTAGCTTAGCTGCTAATGTTGTTTGTTGTGGTCAGCTGTGAGCAGAGTGCTGGGTCTGTAACGCCGCGGCCATAGGCTTTCTAGGGGTTATCCTTCTAGCATCCTTTTGTATAAATCTGTACCTATGTGTGCTTTTAAAAAAAACCTTACAATAAAGTATTCAATCAATCGGTGACAAATAAACCTTCTTGATTCTTAGCTGGACAGCTTGTTAGCGTAACATTAGCTTGTTAACTAAGCACATTCTGGAGACAGGAAACTCACGTACATTTAGTAATATGTATTCAAACACTTACCCCAGATTAGTAACTAACGTTGGATACAGGAAATAAGTAATTATGTAAAAATGCTGCTAGTTCATTCGAAATATACAATTAATGGATGCCAGCTAGTGAACGTGTGTTGTTCGTTGCTTGTGTTGTGGATTGTATGGGACTGCAAGCGTAAGATTGCGTAAACGACGTAACTCTACTTTGTTACGTATTATTGGTGACTTCCTTATAGGCGCGTTACTGCCACCAACTGGACTGGAGTGATTGATGTACTTTATTTAGTAAGACATGAGAAACAGTACATGGAAGTACAATTCACAATACAAGGTCTACTAAACTGGATAACTCAGAAAGCACTAAGCTTGTTTAAAATGAGTTCCCATAGCTGAATGGTTAGTGAACCCGCCTAGGGAGCCAGAGGCCCTGGTTGCCCCAGGTTCGATTCCAGGCCAGGTCAGCATATGTGTCGATGAAATGAAATTTGTCCCTGAGCAAGACTCTTAACCCCTAATTGCTCACAGGTTCTCATTGGAAACAAGACCACAAGGACTTTCATGAACGACCTGTTAAAAGGAATTATCCTTAAGGAATTATCCTTATCCCACGCACACAACTCATGATGACATATAAGAGACAGACAAATATACACTACTATACAGAACGTCATACAATCAGCTTACAGGTTACTGGTATGAAACATAAGAAATATGTACAAGAAAGTTGGAGAAGGAGAAGACTCTGCAAGAGTGGGAGATGAAGGTGGATGAATGGGAGGCCATTGAGGAAGAGAAGGTGGAGATGATGGAGTGAATGGGAGTCTGCTGTGGCAAACTTCTTTTCTCTCTTGTGAGATCTCAATCAATTTAGTGCTTGTCCTGTTACTCCTGTAACCTTATCGAGTGATTTTACCCATTACCTATGATTCAGCAAAGGCCACACCATAGTATAAAACAGGCTACACGCATAATGTAACTTCCTAACTGGGCTTAACTGCTTCCTCCTTCCTCAAACTGACCCAATCCACTTCGATAGAATGACTACAATGTTCAAACAATAAGTCAAAGAAGCAAAACTAATATGCTGCTCTTGATGCACTGTGCATAATTTCTTTCCATTGCTTTTCCGATTATTAGCAGGGGCACAAACTCTTTCAACTAGACCCGTTTATTTTACAGGGTTAGTTCATGTGAGACAGGGCAAGGCAAGTTTATTTAGATAGCACAGTTCACACACAGAGACAATTCTACCTGCTCTACATAAGACATGAAAACACATTCAAAGGATTGAACCAATAGAAATAAGTGTTTCCAGGACACTTGAAGGCCTTTATGTGCAATGTTACTGTACATATTTTTGTTTTTGTATTCTGTTCATGTGATGTTTTGCATAGTAGTGTATATTTGTCTGTCATTAAAGCAATCAATCAATCAATCAATCAATCAATCAAACAAACAATAGACTTGGAGCAAGTCTATGCATGGTTCGCCAGTCCCAAGTTAAATCATTAATGCCTTGACTTTCATACAGAACAGAATCTTAAAGTCATACCTTTTTCTGCAGAAGATATTGTTGAAGCCCTGTAGCATCTATATTGAGGATCTTGCCCAGACTTGGCTCCAGCCTGCTTCATAGATTTTTGTCATATTGTGTTCACACAGACATTTAAGCTGACCTAGATGCAATCCGGTATGCCTCTGTCATCCTTTCCTTCCATTTGTTCACAAAGTCTTTGTAGGTGACTCGCTGGCCTGCAGCTCGTGTGCCAAACAGGACGATCAACAACCTCGGTTGCCTGCCGAGTTATATGTACATGCAGAACCTTGTAGAGATGGCTTTCCCAGTCGGTTTTATGCTTTAACCACATGAACCCTCCCTATTCTGGGCATGTCAATAGGCGGACATTTGGCAAAAATACCAGATCTACAGCCCACAACACGTGAGCTGTAGGTTGGCTATTTTTGACAAAGAAATTTGGTTTGTAGATGGAAAAAAGGAGAGGGCCAAGAACAGACCCGTGGGAGACCCTGCTCAATGAAGTATATAGGATTTAAGTGTTAAGGTCCTGTTGAATATTTCCAACTGTCCTTTGTGGGTGATATTGGTTCATAAAAGAGCATTTAACACCACCCAGTTCTTAAGATGCTAAAAAAGGTGACAAAGAAATTCCCAACTATAGTGATTGTGACTAGTATTACTCATAGTCACTTTTAGTCTTCTCTGGAGTGGACCAGGTGATGGAAGTTGACTGAGACCACTGTAACTCAAAAGAGTGATTAGTTCTGATGCTAGAGAGACATTGGTCCTTGAGTTGGTCTGTTTAGGTTTCTTATCTGGAAACACACATTCTTTCATTACAAAGTGTTCAACATCTCGTTGCATATCAGGCCAATATAGATTAACTTTAATCAACCGAGAGTCCTCAGATAACACATATCCTGGTACTATTTTCACAATGCAATACCACATCTTTCTAATGTGCTGTTTATTCCTTTCTCTGAGCATTCATTTTAATCTGACTGACATACTTTTTCATTTGGTGTGCTGTTTCTCTTTTCAGCTTGACTTTCCCCATAGCATAGGGTCTTTTGTCTGTTCTCCCCTAATTTCCGCTCATTGAATCGACTATACTTTCATAGTTGTCCAATGTCCACCTCTCTGCCCACTAATACCTGGAATTCTCTACAACAGATGGTGAATTCAAGGATTTTAATTTGCGTTCATGGGTGACTAGCAGCACTTGACTTGAGAGTCGGAAACATTGAATTTGTCACCAAGATCTTTTATTTCTTCCTGTGGGGCCTCTGGTCCGGTCCTGGCCCTTCATCTCTGTTCTCTTTTCTTCCATTACAGCACACATCACAGATCCAATTCCTGTTCCAATTGTCTAATGAGAGCTCTTTTCCTTTTCTGGGACATTTTGTTCTTGTTATGTGATCATATGATGTCCACTGGCTATGCACAAATATCGAAACCTATCTGAGGGGTAGATATGTAAAATAACAAAAACCTACTAAGTTGAGAGGGTAGAAAACAAACTAGCCCCCAAAACAAACTGGTCAGGCCACTGCTTGGCCTCACACCTACAACTCATTTAACCACTGCTCATTTTACTAGGGTGGGATGGCTCAGGGTAGGACAGAGTACAACAACTTGCAATGGGCCTGGTCTACAAGATACACTACACCACAAAGACACCCATGTACCTGTGAAACTACTTTAAAAAATTTAAAGATGTCCACAAACACAACACCAGAGGGAGCTCCACAAATCCCGTTCAACCTAGATGTGGCTCAAACAAGGGGTTAAATTGGTTCTACTACTATGCCACCAAAATGTAGAACTACCTAGTACCTATAGTCATAAAAAAATCCTTACTCTCCTTCAAAAGAGCACTTACAGGTGGCTGTAATTTGGAACTGGCCCCTGTAAAAAAGTGAAATGCCCCCCAAACTGTTTACTGTACATATTTTTCTTTTTGATTACTACTCGTTTATATGATGTTTTTGCATAGTATTGTATATTATTGTTTGTCATTAAATGTTTCGATGAATTGAATACACAGGACCCCAATGGAAACAGACAGACAGACAGACAGACAGACAGACAGACAGACTGCAATGTTTATTGTGGGCACTTCAGTACAGTACAAAGAGAGAATAAAATGAAAGAAAGGTTACAGGAAAACATTACAGCTGTTACATAGCAGCATAGTATGGCACTGAATGGTAATTAGACAAGTCGTAGCCCAAATCAATTTATTCAACTAAACTATAGGATCACATGACTGGTTTGAGACAAAGTCATGTATTTTATATTATTATGTTGTTGTTTCTTTTAAATAAGAGTTTGTGAAGTTTATTTTAATTAATTAAGTATTACTTTGGTTTTACACTGAGGTGGACAATATGTATTTTGGCTTGTGGTCCAGCCCAAATAGTCATTCCTTTAAACCATCTTATTCTCTTGGTCTATTTTTCCACCTTGCTCACTGGAAAGACTAAAACAAAGTGGGGAGCAGGAGGCTCAGCAGGCCCATCAATACATGATTGGTGTTGCGTGCCTGATTGTGCATTGATCTGTTGAATATCCATACTGTTGGATACACTGTTCAGAGATAAGTGTGCAAATCCTACTTTAAAACAGCTGTTGCAGAGTACGCAGGGCGCTAAGTTTTCGTGGTTATTTACATTGTGCGCCATTAGGCAGATGAAATCTGTAAATTCTTCATGCAAGAACTTCAACCTTATAGTTCTCTGTTATAGTCCTCTGCTAAAAACTGAACACACAGTGATCAGTGAAGCCGTTCTGGTTGACTCTCCAGGTTGTGCTATCCCATCTTGGGCCAGCAGGTAGAGTGTCAAGTACATTATTTTGTATCTCCACCAGGAGAGGAGGAGGCATCATATTTCTTGTGCACACTGCCAGCAGGTCAAGGGACCTCAATACTCAAATATATTTACTTACTAGCCAACAATGCTCCTGTCCATCTGTTTTATGGGATAACCAATCGCAAACATACAAGTGCACTGGTGCAAGCTGACATTAGAATAATAACAAAATATACATTCATCAACGTGACAACGTACCCCAAAACCCCCCAATTATGAGTAATGTCTATGTACATTCAATTCAGTCCGGCTTTCTTAACCCAGTCTTTAGCTACTTTTACAGAGTTTAGGGTGCCGATGATCGGCAAAGCAGAGAGAAAGATGGAGAGAGGTAGACAATAAATGTGTATGAGAGAGAGGGAGGAAGACTGTAGAGACAATGTACAACACATGCTGCACTACTTTTTCATGGCTGTAGGTAGACACTTAACTGCCTACATTGCTATTATTTCTAGGGCCTGCCCCCTGGTGCAGATTTGCGGTCTGTTGAGTGCACCTTTCTCGTTAAAAAACAAACTCACTCCACCAAGTACCTGGATGAACATGTTGTAGCTACTGTAGGTAGAAAAGAAATTGGTCCCCGGAAGACATTCCACGAGTACAATAGCCCCATACTCCCTTTGCTCTTCCATGAGGTGATGCAGATAAATGTGCAGACAATTAGTCCCTGAGAAACCTTTTGATGCTGGGCTGGCACAGACAATGTGGAGATGAGGTCTGGGTCTACCGGAGACTGCAGTGACATACAGTAGATCCTGTATGCATCTCTAGTCTGTGGGATGTGCTGGACATGAGCGATTCACCTCAAACCACTCATCTATGCACCTGAAAAGGAACAGAGAAGGTGATGCTTTAAAAGATTTATCTGGCTGGGGGGAAGGGGGACGTCAGTGGATCAGGAGGGAGATTGGCCGTCTGGAAACTGAAAGTGATCCCCAGCTCCTTCTGTTTTCGTGTCAATGTGACATTGAGCAAGACACTGAACCCCTAACTGCTTAGCAAGCACCCCTAGGTGGAAGCCCCTTGCTCTTAACATTTAGGCTGGGTCAAATGCAGAGACTAAATCTCCCTATTGGGATTAATAAAGGTTCAATTATTATTGTTATTATTATTGTAAAGACCAGATGGTCTCCTGGAAGTGGGGATAGGGGCAATAATGCTTTGAATGGGGCGCTCGGGTAGCGCAGCAGGGGTAAAGTATCTGTCCATCACCACAGAATCTATAGGGCCAGTAGGGTACAACAGTAGTGGCAACACAGAAATGTGTGGGGAGGAATTAATTGGCATAACTACATTGTGACAAAAAGGGCTAAAACAACAATTGTCCACTTAAAATAAAAAGCAATAACATTGGGTTTCAGCGTGGAAACGAGACACAACATTGTCCTTTTGAGCATTGGGGGCTGGTTTTGAGCTGTCAGCAGAATCATCCCCGGGCGGTAGCAGCATCATAGCAATGCACCATCTGTAGATCTTTTATTCAACATGGCATTCTTTCGCCCTACAACAGGTTGGGGTGAAGGTGAAGATTTACCCGTTGGTTAGTAAATGTTTTACCCTTTGTGGTAGATGCAGAGGCAAGGCAGTCTGGCAATGGTGTCTCCCTGTTCCAGTTCATCCAGACAGATAGAACATTCCCCAGAGTCTCTGGACAGAATGTCCTCTGAGAAAGACAAAAACACACAGGTCAATTGACCATGAATATTTTGATCTTGGCATTCAGGCTCTGCTACATATTCCTCCCTGGTCAGCACAATTAGAAGACAAGGGAGCTGGGAGATATATCACAACCACCGCCCCCAGGGGGAAAACAGAGTTTACAGGTGGAGCTGGGATGGTGGTGGTGGGAGCACACTCAGCACAGAAACACATTGATGTTTCAAAGACTATGACCTCTAATGACATTCCTAGGTTAGGGTTTTTGTGCTGTTTTCCCACTGTGAGCACTTTCACTTTCTTGCGCATTTGCACTGACTGAATGAACTATTTTTTTTATTGGCATTGCACTGATAATTATTATTATTTGTTTTATGACAAGATACGGTGAGACACTTATGAAGCACTGACTGTAATGGACACTTCATTTGTTTTTACTTCCGTATACCATTGCTCTGCATTGTTGATGCTTCTTGTTTTTCCTTTTGCCTTGTATTGCTGTATACAACAGTACTTTTCCCTTTCCCTTTCTCTTTACCTGTAACTCTGTAACCTTAACTGCTGTGCCGCCTCTGGGCGACTGAATTTCCCCAGTGGGATAACAAAGGTATCTATCTATCTATCTACATTCCAGCAGCGATAGTGTTTGACAACAATGGAATGATCAGCTAAAACAGACCACCTGATTGGTCAGCTGCTAGTGACACGTCAGTTACATAAGCCCCTGAGGACGTGCATATCTCATTTGAGTATATCTGCCTGAACTTGCTCACAGGCTACGCATCGTTCATAGTCACATACAGTATTCTGCATTTACCCTTCCTAACTATTAGGAGCAGTTGGTGCTATTAATAGTGCACGGGAAGCAGTTAGCAGTTCAGTGTCTTGTTCAGGGACACTTGACACACCAACTGGGGCAGGCCGGGGGTGAACTGGGGACCTTCTGATTCCCAGACCATTCAGTTATGGCTGCTTGTGACGGTTCCCTGTATGTAGTTGGCTATATGTATTTCACTTTGATGCTTCACTTAGTTTAGTTGGTTATGAGTTGTGTTTGCTTCGCCCTTCTCATTGGTTCCTAGGACTTGGGGAGCAGTGTGATGAAGGCCATCAGTGAAATTGGTGAGCATCTGGGCCCGGGTGCTCATGCCCCTTTAAAAGCCTGTCTCCCAAGTTGGCAGATCATTGATTTCACCTCCACCCACCCACTCACCTCACCCCACCTCACCTCACCCCACCTCACCCACTATGCACTCATCCACTATGCACTCCTTCAAACATTTATGTTAATACATACAACACTCTTACCCACACTACTGGCCCTATACTGATTTCCACACCTCATCTGCTTATTCCTAGTTTGTTTATTTGGTTTTGATTATTTAATAAATACTAATTAACTTTTTAGATTGCGTCTCCCCTATTTTGTTGTTATGTGCTCTTGTACCCCTAGGCCAGGGTCATAGCACTGCTCAATGAAGTTTGATTGTTGCCATCCTAGGGATGGATAGGGGGTATTTTCCAACATTGTATCACACCCATGCTGGATGGCAACGCTATGTGACAAGAATCCCAAGCTACTGTGATGGATGAGGTCACATAACGGGCTACAAGACCCAACAAACCATTGGCATCCATGTACAGTATATAAGCTGAATCAGCTGTAAGCTATATCCATTTGATTCAAAAATCATGAGTCAAATGTCAGAATGTTTTTCCTAAAGGTCCATACACCAAAATGGCTTTCGTGTGAATATGGTCAAACCTCCAATAATTTTGGAGGTTTGAATCTTAGCATAGATAAAATGTGCATTTCAAACATTGGTCCAGAGCCCAGTATTGTTGACTCCCATTTAGGTAAAAGCAAGAGGTCCCTCTGTGCCCAACATAAGAACACACATACTGTATGTCCAGTAGTGCTTTAAGTACTGTAACTAGGTTTCAAATGAGAACTGATTGTGCTACTGTGTCACATGACATGAAAGACATTGAGAGAAATTCTCACTTTTTGTTTTTCTGTCCTTCATATGATATTCTGACACATGTTTTGGTTGAGTAAAGAGAAACAAATCCAGTTATTCTAGTCAGGTGATGGTGATAAAATGAAGTGTATGTTTATTCAAGGTGTTTAAAGTGAGACTTAACCCTGAATATCTGTCTCTTCTTTCTCTCTCTTTTTCTCCTCCATTTACTACTGTGTTAACAAGCTATATATTGTGTTATACTTACTATTGTAAGAGAGGCTTGTTTTAGTGAAACACGCGAACAGGTGCTTCTCCATTTCATCTGAATCCACATATTTGGTGCACACAGGACAGTGGAAACCTGAGAGAAGAATAAAGGAACAGGTTGACATGCTGAGGGTTACTTCATACTTGTTGGATTACTGTTATTTTCATTGAATGCCACGGTCATCAGTTATTTTTATCGAGCGACATAGTCGTGCGTCTAAGTGTAAATTCAGTCTCCACCATACTATATCTCTCCCATCTGTCATAGTTCCACAGAGAGAGAGAGAATGTGGGCCAATAGGCTACTGATAAGCTCTATCTTTGGTTTTGTTGGACATACAGTACATGCTCAGACAGGTCCACTCATAAACAGTAAACTCTCTGTAAACAACCTGATGTGTGCATAATTCAACTAACATTATCTTACCTCATCAATATAGAAACAAAAGAAATACAGGAAATTAAAATGTCTTGAGACAAGATTTCAAATGTCTTATACAGTAGTTCAGAAATTATGTATAATAATGTTAATACGTATTTGACCTTGACCTTAGACAACCAAATTGCACCATAAATGTACAGTGTGTATGTCATATATTAAATTAGAGATCTAACATTCAATTTCTTGGGCTTGTGTTGTGATTTCACGATGATGATGATCATGATGATGATACAATGTACTGAGTCATTGTGGACAGAGTGACATACACAAAGACTTTATTTATGGTTCCGCAATTTCTTTGAGACTCAACAGCTCTCTGTGACAAGTTACTGCTGAGCCCCTGCTTAATATCTCTAATAACAGTGAGCAGGTGCATCTCACTCCAGCCTCTATCTATTTATGATAAGCTATGCTGAATTAATCAATTAATTGAATACGATTAAGTAATGATATGATCTGTATTCCCCTCACTCCCATTCTGCTGTTCCCCATCTGTGTGTTATCAGCTGAGCAAAGATTAACAGGGTAGTGGCAGCCCACCTGACAGTGGAGATAAAACCAACTCATGTTTGAAATTATAACACTGTTGATTAGAAAAGGGTGGATACCGTGCTAGGGTGGTGCAGTGGTAAAGTCCCTGCCACCACCGCAGAGGTTGTGGGTTCCAATCCACCATGGTGCATCCGGCTGGCTTTGTCGGGTGTCTATGCGAACACAATTGGCTCGTGTTCGGGGGAGGGAAGCCAGGCGGGGAGGGTGATATTGGTCATTGCAGCATCTACGGGCTGGGGCGGCACCTGTCAGCAGGGAGTGTTGAGCGGGAGGAGTAGGACGAAGGCCCTACGTCCTCCCAGTGGGGGCTCCTCACTGGCAGGTGAGCCAGTAGGTTACAACAGCAGTGACAACTCAGAGATGTGTGTGGGGAGGAATTAATTGGAATAACAACTAAATTGGGGAGAAAATGGGGGTAAAAAATAATTGGCTACTCTAAATAAAAAAATGTAAAAAAAGATACAATGATACCTTTGGTGTAGCAGAACTCATCCGTCGATATTAGTATTACACGACAATACATATGTATATATGTGGTGGGTGCATCTGTAGAA
>NC_139952.1:24608835-24611335 GCF_963454915.1 Gymnoscopelus microlampas
AACGGTGAAGATTGACACGGAGCTCACGGCCGTCTAGTAGCAGTTTGTTGTTGTACTTCGGTGTGGTTTCAGTGTGGTTGTTGTCTGGAGGACAGAGACGCGCAGGGATTGTCCTGTGAGGAGCGTCAGGTGGCGGCATGACGTCAAACCTATAGCTCTGGTCCTTGGCGTTATAGAACGAGTTCTCCTTAACGCTATGTTACGTTCAAGCCGTTGCCCGCAAACCCCCGGTAGCACAGCGGCCGCAGCCTCTCGTCTCTAGTAAAAATAAAAAATACACTTTCGCTACTCACCAAAACAAAGACGGTTTTAAAACGTTGAAAGCCTACTTTCCTTAGTGGGAACACTCTGAGCCCTCCACCTCCCGTCTAAAATATTTTTTTTGTCCAGAAAAGAAAATATATCACCGAAAGGAAAACATGTTTTTGTTATTCCACTGAGCTCTCTACAGATCTTGTCAATAGAAAAATTCTATTGACCGGATCTGTAGAGGGCGCAGTTGAATTATTTTACATTTAGGTCAAAAAGTGTATTTTAGGCATGAGGTGGGGGGTTCCTAGTGTTTCCACTAAGGAAAGTAGGCTTTCAACATCTTAAAACCGTCTTTGTTTTGATGAGTAGCAAAAGTTTTTTTTTTTTAAATTTGTACTAGAGAGGGGGGCTGCGCAGCCTGCACTACCCCGGGTGTGCAGGCAACGGCTCGAAAGTAACATAGCGTTATTCACCAGTGGTGGTGAACAGTATAACGAAGTACATGCACTTGAGTATGTGTTGTTGTAGCCCACTGTTTCCCAAACTGTGGGTCGGGGCCCATGTTTGGGCCGCAGACCAATTTGTATGGGTTGCGAGTATATATCCACTTTTTCCCCGTTTCTTTAAATAAAAAAATAAATAATAATCATTTCAAAAGTTTAAACAAAAGAAGTCACAACTTTTCATCAATTAAACACCATTCCAACATTTTTCAAAAGTATTTCATGAATAAGATGAAAGAAATCTAATAATTTCCATATATATATATATATATTTTTTCAAGTTTAAGAAGAAGTGAAAATAGCAGATCTACAAGATCATAATGCAAAGCGAAGCGAGGAGGTGTAAGCTTGTAGATCTGCTATTTTCACTAGTTTGGGTCCCAGGCAAACCCTCTAATTTCTCTTTCAGGTCTTGACCTAAAACGTTTAGGAACCACTGGTGTGGTAATTTACTTAGTTTTTGTATTTTTGGATTCATAGACAAATATTTGTATTAAATGATGTATGGCTTAATTTAAATGATCAATTGATTGTGTTCCAGATTGGAACACAATCAATGACATACTTCCTATGTTACAAGTTCCTCTGTATCTGTATCAGTATCAATACAAACATTTTTTTCCAGGTTTTAAAGAATTTGTTTGACATCAATATTACTGTTAAATTATCATTAAAATCGTGTGTTGGCAATTATTTGGGGGCCCACTCGCAATATCCTCAAGGCCCACCAGTGGGCCCTGGCCCACAGGTTGAGAATCGCTGGTTTACAGCTACAGTAAAGCTGTAAACCAGCTGTTCATGTCCTATACGCGGGATTGGAACAGCTGGTCTCTGGCCAACCACTGCATGTAGTTATAATATTGTATCCACATACTCTCGTACAGATTGGTTTAAAATAACATTTTGTACAAATGTTCCGGATTGCAGCTTTAGATGCGCTGTATATAGGGTAGACCTTGTCCGTGGAATTGTGTTGCTAGGGAACAGCTTGGGTCCAATTTTATTTCCTGTCAGGAACTGATATTCATGAACACTGCAACAGGAAATTAAAATGGACTAAGTTATAGAATGTTATGCTGTTAAGTCTGAAAATGTCTTTTTATCCCAGTGAGACTAATGAAAGACACACTTGTGCAACACTCTGTTCACACGGTTTATTGAATAATTTCACTCACGTTGGAGGACAAAATAATTAAAACACTCAGCATGAGAAACATTCAAATAGGCAATAAAAATAAAGACAAAAGTTTCCAAGCTAAAGTAAAAAGGCCAAAGTTAAACCATTGAAAGAGACTTGCATGTATTGTTGCAGGACCAAGTGTGAAGGCTATGGGGCCATACATGTGTATGGGTGGGGACATCTGCACACTCAAGTGAAATAAAAAAACACACAGAGGTTGACTAACAGCTAATATTTAGTCTACTCCTCCCCAAGATACCAGCAATCAAGGTTCAGAGGTGCAAAAATGTTCTGCAAATCTGTAGCTAAGGAGAAATATCTAAATCAATTGATAAAGCCCAAGCGAGGAAGGGGGAGATTTTGGCTGACAGACAGTTGTGTGCCTGTGTACCCCAATGGATGGTGTTAAGAGTCATGAGTGCTGTTCTCATCATATCCTAATCACTTATCATCATGTGCATATCTTCCGACTACAGATCTGTCTCGGTGTCTGTCAACAGACAAATGATGAAATTAAAGACAGTAAAACTCAATGAAGCGAACATGTGGTAGCAGGAAGATAATG
>NC_139952.1:24616335-24756335 GCF_963454915.1 Gymnoscopelus microlampas
AACTTTTTCTTCTGTTTTTTTCAATTCTACAATAATATTACATAGGATTTAAATTAAAATAATATTTTTTATCATTATGCTTAGAGCAGTGGTTCTCAAAGAGTGGTCTGGGGAGTGGGGACCCCCAGGGGTCCTTAGGGAGTTCCAGGGGGTCCACAGCATCTGCTTGTTCAACGGTTCTGAAAATTACACTCCAACTCGAACAGACTCGGTTGAGTTGAAGCCCAAGCCCCATACCCACCCCATAACCACCCCTCGCCCCCCATTGCTGTTCACTTTAGAAATACCCCCACAGAACTATTGATTAGGTTTAGGCATTCTTGACTTCATCCTCTCAACTTGATTTTTGTGTGTGATTTCCTGTGATTTCTGTGAGCAGAAATCACACACAGATGTGACTGCAGGCATGGGCCATGGGCCATGCAGTCATGCATGCGCCACCAATGGGGATTGGTGGCTCCCTACGGTAATTGGGATGCTAATTAAGATAGGTGGGGCGTCTACCTATGATAATTATATTAATTGGAACACCCCTTCAAGTTACGAGGATTGAGATTCATCATCATAAGAAGAACAAAGTTAAGAACAATTCTGCCTTTTAAAAATGTTTCATAAAAAGACTTCTCTTAGGAATTCACTTAGGAAGAAATTTAAGAAGAAAACTTATGAAGTCATTGGTGAATGAGGCCCATTGAGATGAAGAACAAAACAAAGGTAAACAGTGGAAGATTCTGAACAGAACAGAGGCTACACCAATCTGCCTAAATGTGCATTGTAAATTCTAAATCCTAAATTAGGAATTTCTATCAAATATCTTAGTTACCATAAGATTGACCTAACAGTTAAGCTTTGTATCTCTATGTGTTTTATGGGGAAAAGTTGACGTCATCCCAAAGGCTATACCAAGAACGTGCTGTGATTGGCCAGTAGCCACTTTGAGTGACAGTTGGAGCAAACGCTCTCGCCAAAACTTGATTTACATTCAGTCCCTATCGGTACATAACTCGGACGGCGCTGTGTCGGCTCAAGCGAACTTTGTTCGGCACAGATACTCACTCGCTCTAGCTCGCTTGGCGGTGCCTCTTGTGGCACAAGTTCGCTTGAGACGTCTTTTTTGGTAGATGAGAGGCAGTTCGGCGTTCGTCACAGAAGCCGGCTGTGGTTATAGCACAAGCGATATAGGCTTTGGTATGTCTCTGTCATGACTCACGAGGAAGTGAATCTTCCTGGTGGCCGGGAAGGGGAACTACTTTCTTGTTGAAGTTGTTCTTGTACTCTTGTAGTGAATTATTAACTGTTTTAATTGGGGGCATTTTGCCATATTTGTAACTATTTTAGAAAAGCAATAAGCCACGCAAGGTCTCAGTTCACCTCTATTTTATAATGGCCGAGAGGGTCACTATGCCTCTCAGCCATTATAAAATACAAGGTAAACGGAGACCTTGCGTGGCTTATTGCTTTAAACCCCAACACAACATGCATTCAACAGAGGCAACATCTGTAGTCTGTAGCTATGCAACATAGGCAGGGGAGGCCTGATATAATCTGTTATTGACAGAACAGACAGAAGCCCTGGGCAGTGGGACAGTACCATCTGGCCCCCGCCCTCTCTGTTAATGTGCGTGAGTGACAGCGGGCCTCTCTGGAGCTCATGCACGCAGACAATAACACGAGGCCTATTATGCATGCGGTGCAGGCCCCTTCGCACCATCGCAGCCTATAATACTGTGTGCGGGTTTAGGGTTATCACAGCCGGCTGCTGCTGCTGCTGCTGCTGCTGATGATGTTGGTTTTGACACAAGAAGAATAAGGCACCAAGGATGACATCATCATCACCATCTTATTCAATGTGCGCTGTTCTCCTGCTGGGTGAACTGACGCACTCTTGGAGCAGAACGTTGAATTATATCCGCCTATCCATCAGCAGGGACGGGACAGGACAACACCCCCCTCCCCTTCTCCACCCACCTCCATTTACCACAAACAGCCGCGCGCACACGCAAACGCACTACACGCACGGCACACCACAGGCCCGTGTAGTAGTGTGGTGTGGTGTGGAGTGTGTGTGTGTGTGTGTGTGTGTGTGTGTGTGTGGGTGTGGGTGTGTGTGCGCGCGCGTGCGTGTGTGCATGCGTGCGCACGCACTCAGATCCGCGATCAGAGACACTTACGAAATTGTCCGTGCCTCCGCCGGTCGTCAGGTTGTTCTCGGGGCAGAGCACGTAGAAGGAGATCCCTGGCTCCGCGTAGAAGTCCAGCCGCCGCTCGTCGTCCTCCTCCGCGAAGATGAGGTCGAACGGATTGGCGGCGCACCATTTCTCCGCGGTGTCCACCAGCTGCTTGAACTCCATCCTCCGTTTAGATCCCTCTTTCTCTCTCTCTGATCGCGCTCTGTTTTCAGTCCGGCGGGGGTGTTATGTTATCTTTCTTGCCCTGTGAGCCACGCAACGGACGGTGGTGATGCTCCAGACAAAAACAGCTGACGGGACAGCAGCAGAAAGAGAAACCCCTACCGCATTATTCTCTAGAGGATCGCATGCATGGCCACGGGGGTGAAGGATATTATAGGTCCTACTGTTGACGCATAGCCGCTGCCTGTAACCGGGTTCGGTCTTTATCCCGGTCTTAAACCCTCATTCTGCTTTCCCCCCGTTATTATGAGATCATCCGATCGGTGTGTGTGTGTGTGTGGGTCGCATACGCACACGGCCAGGAACGTACACACGCCCGCTGTAAAAAAAAAAAAAAAAAAACGCGATGACGAAAAGAAGTGAAGCGGTGCTAGACCTAGGCCTATCAATTCACCCATGTCTTCTATATAGACTGCATCAAGTTCATTTTAACACAACTTTTTTTAAAGTGGTCAATTTATTTTTTAAGGGCGTGCTCATTGTTTCATATCGCAGTTGTTAGGCTATCACTAGAATCTTATAAAATACACTTTGCATTCATGCTTAAATACCAGGGCTGGGCTCCCAACGCTAACTAGCCTTTATTGTTCTATTAAACATCATTCATTCTTATTTTACATCAGATACGTAACCTGCAGGATAAAACAAATATATGCTCATCATCATAGAACGCATGTGGAGGCTGTTTTGCCTCGATAAAGTAAACCCTTGTGAATGTGGGTGTGTTGAATAACCTCACAATGATCAGCAAGTCTTTTCATTACCACTGGGTGGCGACATTGTCCATTCACTGACATGGCAGCATATTATTTGGCCAACTAGCTACTGTATAGCTTGTGGTTTGCCTGTGTACTGTGAACTGATTTATTAACAGCATTGACTCCAAATTACCCTTTACAAAGACCTAAGACATCCTATGCCCTTAAAAGAGGCATTTCACTTATAGGGGCATGCGGAACACCCTTTTAAAACACCTCTGGAGTCATTTTAACGTCTATTCTGGCTTTTGTGTGCACCCCAGACAGTTTTCAGTTGCCTGATTCAATATTGAGACATTTGGTATTATTTTGATCAGACACGCCCCCCTCCTCCATTCAATTCCATTCAACTTCAAACTCCATGTTAACTGTTAGACTGGTTCTGGTGACTGATTGTCCTTCTAATGCATGAGGGGACCGACATTTTTCTATAACCTTTCTCATCATATGTTTTATTTCTTTATTTTTCATTATCTAACATTAGACACTTAAAATGAAAAAAGTAAAAGACAAATCAGTCAGCAATAATGATAAACCATGGGTTACAAATATCCTACATACACATACAGTATATGTATATATGTGCAGTACATGTAAATACATGTATGCTACTATAAATAAGATAAATCTCTGCATATGTGCCTGTGATATTTACTATATACACATACACTTTACCAAGTGTTTGCCCCATGTATGGGCAAATCGGTCAGATCAGAGTTTGAAGTCGATCGTCTGGCGGTTCTCGAGATACATTAAGATACAGATACACATCTGAATTCCGGTGATCTCTTCCTATTTCTCCAATGTCCTGGAGTTGTAGGAGGCATGTTACTAGTTTGTTGCAGTTTTCTGCTCTTCTGTGGCTTTAACCACTTAAACCCCAGCATCCGTATTGTGGGGAAAGCTTTCACAGAAAATAGCAGATCGACAAGCTCACAACGCACCGTGCTGCGTCGTGTTGTGAGCTTGTCGAGCGGCTATTTTTTGCTAAAGCTTTCCTCGCAATAACAGAAAATACACTAGTATAGAGCCCTGAGGGACTCCGTTCAAACCACATGAGGTTTAAGTGGTTAAGCTTTGATTGATTGATTGAATACTTTATTGACAGTTTGCAAATAGTAGTGGTATGATTATACAATGATGCTGAAAGGATAACACAAAAAGCCTTATGGGCTTGTTTCCATTGTGGTCCTGTGTATTCAAATCAGAGACATTTAAAGACATACAATAACATACAAGAAGTCTTCTGATCTGAGAGGAACCTTCCAGCCAAAGCCACATTTTCTCCAAGCTATTCTTTTCTCTCCTCATACCAGCTGTGTTCCTTGGCAGCCATAGGCCATTCCTAAAGTCCAATATGAACAACAGTGTGGTTAAAATGTACAAGGATGTCTTCCCTGTGTACTTTTGGTTTATTTTTGTAAGCTGCAAGCTCTGTGAAATGGGCGAATAGAAACGGACTGATCTTGTGATGCACCTAAGGCTATCCATCATCTCTCCCATCTCATTAATGTTAATACAGTATTGTTCCCAGGTGGTTAGAAGTCAGAATGTGGGAACCGTTATGGGTTTATGTTGTGAGACTTTATTTGTAGTGTTGTGACATGATATTCATTTGGTGATTTACAGTATGTAAATCACCTAAAAAACACCATGTAAAACACCATGACTGTGATGTCTGTTTTGATCACCCCTCTCCCGTTTTCCCTTCATTTAATTGGAGTTGTGTGGTATTTTTGTGCTGGCACAAATTATGAGAAATTTCTTGAAAGTCATCGTGTTGCAGATGTGACATGTTGTGAAAATGTAGATATGCTACATTGTCAGTGACACACTGTTGTATGATGAAATATGCAGGGTTAATTAATACTTCACAAGTCAATTGCAACTTCAAATTCATAGACACATCACAAGTTTGGGTTACATTACAGTATCACAAATTAAAGTTACAAAAGATAATCATAAGAGTTGAGGGAAAAAAGGAAAATGACAAATAACAAAACAATGAATATATTTAAGGTGTGTACTCACACACACACACACACACACACACACACACACACACACACACACACACACACACACACACACACACACACACACACACACACACACACACACACACACACACACGTATTAAGTGGGTGGTCCTAAGGTCCAAATCTAGCATTTTTTATGAACTGGTGGGTGTGTCCACAGAAAAACATACATGTGAAAAAAAATTGTGGAGGTGCTTTAGCCTGTAGCAGTGTGAAGATTGCGATTAACTTCGGACGCGGACACACGCACGCATGCACGCACAAACTGACCCTATATAGGCAGCTAGACTCCTGCAGAGCCCTGCCATAAAAAACAAAGGTCACCCTTTTGTGGATTTGTCCTGAAGTGCATGTCATCCCCTCTTATTCTCCTGCCATTACAGTCGCTCTCTCACTGTCACTATCAGACATAAAGCACAAATGACAAAACAAATCTTATAAAAAATGTCAGCTTTGATGTATCTATGACGTATAAAGCCAAATTCATGCTCTGTCCAAACATCAGAACTTTGTTCGGACAGGGTAGGTTATAACTACAAATTGATGTAATTCAGAACTTTTTCCGAAAGCCCCTGCACCCCTAGATGTGCTGGCTCTCTGAATTAGTTTGGACAGTGTGATTTATCGGAAGTTGGGTGGGCGTGATATATCTATTTTGGTTTTCACATTCAGCCCAAGCTTCATTCTACCAGCACTGAAAGAAGTGATAGTTTGGAACAGACGTTGGCTAAGGAGAGGAACTAGTCTCTACAAACACCCCTGAACTCCCTCTAGTGACCATGCAAGAAATAACAAAACCACTTACCTCTGTGACCCCGCACGTCGGAACGACATCCAGGTACTGAAATCACAGCACTGGTTGTACACAAATGCTTCAGTGTCCTGAGGCGACAGTGTGATCCGTCAGCTGTGTTGTGGCAGGACAGATCCATTGATCGGATTACTGAGTGGGCGGTTGGGAGGGAGCATGAATGGACACTTCTCTGTCAGAACCTTTTTTGGACAGGCCATCTGAAAAATGTTCTGATGTCAAACATTTTTTAAGCATGTAGCCCCCTTAAGGTTTCAGTCTGATTAAACTGACTTCCATTATAATAAAAGTTAAATATTTCAAATAATATTCAACATATGAGAAAAATGCAGGGAAGTACTTCCTCGGCCTGTTGTCAGCATGCACAAGACATTTGGTGCTAATCGGTCCATTGGTTTGCGAAATTAGCACCGGACCCACAGACCCTCATCTGGATGGCTTGATAATAGACCAATAATAAACTGGAAAAAACTGGGGGGAAAAAAAAAGAAAAAGAAAAGTACGATTGAACATTTAATCCATAATGCAATCTCTCCCAGTTAAAGAAAGATTTTCTTTTTCTTGCTTTGTATTTTTGTATTATATTCTGTTCATGCAGAATGATTTAGCTGATTCAGTCTCCTACATCGTCCACTCAATGATCACTCTCCCATGATCAATGTTGTCTGAAACCCCGCCAGTTTTTCTTGAAGTCCAGAGGGTGGAGGGTGGAGTGGGGAACTGTGGTCAGACTCTACCTCTGCCTCGCGGAGCCAGGTGAAGAAGGTAGTGGTGGACTTGAGGGCCACGCTCTTGCCCTGCTGCTCAGTTGGGTCATTGCTGGACTCCCACTTGTAGAAGGCCTCCTCTTTGATCACCTCTCCATCGTACAGTGTGTCAAAGAACATCAACAGCAGGTATCGAGGCTGTTCCATCTCCACCATGAGGGCTTGCAAGGCATAGAGAGCTTGCAACTCCTTCTGTTCGTCATTCAGGTATTTCTGCAAAAGCTCGGCTCTTTGGTTGATCTTCTCACTGTCCACCTTGTATGGATTGTCCGAGATGATGGCTGACCGGCAGATGCAGGTCATCAGTGCTCTAATAAACATGTTGGGGGATGTCTGCTGTTCATTGATATTTTCCTCGTTCCAGTCAAAGTCCTTGTCCTGGATAAGTCTGTCCAGCTTTTTGATAAGTCTGTTAAGCTGTTTGCTCATTTCCGTGGATCTCACCTCCTTCTTGCCACTCTCAGACTCATCACCCAGGGTGAACTCAACATTCTTTTCTGTCACAAACTTGATAACATCTTCATCCTCAGGCAGGAAGTCTTTCCAGCTAAAGCCTGCTTCCCTCCACATGGCTCCCACCTTTATATGGCTTATTCCTTTGCAGAGTTTAATGATATGGACCAACAGGTCTCCGGCCTTACCCAGAGGAATGAGAGGCTTGGAGATCTCATTGAAGAGCTGTCCCATGGGGATACCTCCCTCGTGGAGCATGGGGCTGATCAGCTCGGCCAGATACAATAATAAGTGGGGGCAGTCATAGGTCCTATCCTCTGCCTCTTCTAGGACCTCTTGAAGCCCTTTGTAGTACTGCTGTGTAGGCATCATGCCAGCCTTCATAAGCTGGTGCAGCAGCAACCCCATGTTCTCTCTGTCTCTGTCCTTTCTGTCTAGCGTGATCTCCACACCTTTCCGCACAAAAACAAATAGCAGCTGGGCACTGTTCATTTCCTGCACACAATCCAGTGCCTCTTTCATGTTGTTGATGAGAAGGTACTCTTCGATGGTGGCTGTGGATTTCTTCTCTAGCTCCTCCTCGGTCAAGGCAGTTTTGATGGGTGTCTGGGGAGGTGGGGGTGTAGGACCAGCCTCCCTGGTGTAATCTTTGTCTCTGCTTCCACGGTCTCTCTCTCTGTCCTCCCGCTCCCGGTCGTTTGTCATGTTGGCCACATGGCAGACGGGGTCAGCCGGGCCACGGCGATCTCTGTCGCGGCTGCACTCCTCCCGGCAGTAGTTGCGTTTGATCAGTCTGTTCCTGTCATCCTGGTCAAATCGATCATACCGTTCCCCGCAGTCTCTACTAGAGCTATTTCTCTGAGGCACTCGTTTGTCTGAGTCCAGAGAGGACACTAAGGAGGGTTGTTGTGGAGCAGAGAATCTGTTCTGGTTGCTGGTGGCCGGACAGTTGCCAGACTCTGAGTCAGGTTCAGCCAGCTTGACACTGGTTCCATCGCTGCTGCCTTTAACCCAACTGCTGGCCCACGTACATTTACCTCCTGGGTTCAGCAGCTGGCTATTAAAGTCAAAATTTCTTTTTGAATGTGAAGTATCGATGGCTCGGTTCTTGTGGGGACTTGGGACTGATTTCCAGCCCTCATCCTGGGGCAAGCTACCCCGGCAAGGGGTGTGTGGACCTCGGCCACCGGGCCCTCCTCCACCCATTCTGCCCCCCAAGCCTCCGATTGACTCCTTCTTGAAGAAGGTTGGCTGGAACTTCATGTGCTCTTTGTGCTCCTCCATCTCAACATCTTTGTGGATCTGGGCGATGGTCTTAGGACCACTGGATTGTTGCCTGGGCACCCAGTAATTACGTTTGAGGTCCAAGACATCCTCCAGCATGAAGCGTATCTTCTGGCTCTGCTTGGAGGTCTTTCTCTGCTTGATGATCTTCTCTATCTGGTTGAAGTAGTGGTCCATCTGAGGCTTATACTTATCAGAGTCCAGATCCTTGCCAATGGTTTCAAGAAGTCTACACAGGCACTCCAGGCACAGGTCATGATTTTTGAGCAGCTGGCCAATACAGTCATGCATAATCTTCCCTGTTAGCATCCTGACCTTGAACAGTTCCCCAATAAACTGGATGTTGCCCAGGGAGTACCTCTTGTCCTTGTCTAGTTCCTCTTCAAGGCGCTGCTTATCTTCCTCCCTCGAAGTGGCATCAAGCTCCTTCTGTTTTTTCTCAAATAGCTCGTCATCATCCTTGTGCTTTTTAAACTCCTGCTGGCAGCGGTCGAGCAGCAGCTTTTTGAACTTCACAGATTCTACTGGCTTATCTGTGGAGGGGACTTCAAGCTCCTGAAGGCGTTGGCACATTTTGGCATTGACATTAGAGAATATGGGCTCGGAGATGGCCTTCTCAAAGATGAGGTCGATGACTCCCTTCAGCCGGTACTCTGTGTTGATGGGAAGCTCCATCACCTGCTTCATCAGCTCCAGGAACCTCTCAGGTGTCAGCTTGTTAAGGACACCACGCACACACTTGAACAGATGCTGGGTCTTGGCCTCCTCTGGGTCAACAACCTCCTCCAGCCTTGGCTTCTTGCTGGATGGCTTCCAGGCCTTCTCTGCCTTGTTGAGCTGCACGTCTTCAGGCAGTGGCATGATAATCTTCCTGGGCTCTGTCCTCATTGCTACCTGCTGGTAGCGAGGAGGCCCGCCACTTAGGCCTCCACCCATACCTGGAGGTGGTCCTCTTCCACCTCCTCCCATGCCATGTCTGTCCTGGTTGGCCAAGTAAGGTAAATCAGGGCCACAGTTTAAGCTTGTTAGATGACTGGGGTCCAGCTGTCGCTGAGTCATCTTAGTGGCCTTGTCCAGGACTATTTCTTTGAAGGTTGGCAGGTCTTCAGGTTTTTTCATACTGGCTGAGGTGAACTGGAGGCTCATAAGGAAATCTCTATCATATTTCTTAATTTCCTTTGGGTTGACTGGCTGAAATTGTTCTTCTTTGTACTGGTACTTATTGAAGGTGGCGGCTGACTTTGAGTCCTTTGACTGGATAGCCTCAACATCAATCTTGTCCTCCTTGTCTTTCCAGGTCAGGTCAGCCTCCTCTGGGGCAGGAGGGGTTGTGGGGGCCTGAGCCTCCGGAGCAGGGGTGGGTTCTGGCTCAGGGGGGGTCTCGACGACCTTCTCTGTAAAGGCATCCTGGAGGTCTCCCATGGCCTCCTTCTTGTTTAAGTCCTTCATCTTTCTCTTTTTCTTTCTCTTTTTCTTTGACACAGACACAGCAGCTTGCATATTCGTTTCCCCTGGCACAGGAGAAAATGTGGGGGGAGGGGGGGTGTCCTCCCTCTCTTTGGCTGCAGGAGGGGCCGGCGCCACCTCTCTAGCGTCTGCTGTGACCACGGCGACTCCCTCTGTAGGAGTCTCCACCCTGTCAACCGCCGTTGGAGTCTCTATCTTAGTGTCAGAGGCAACTGGGATAACAGGGGCAATGGTCTCAAGTGTCTCTGACTGGGCTTTGGGTGTAAGCGTTGCCTGGGCAATGGGGGCGATGGTCTGAGAGACATCAGGCGGGATTGGTGTATCTGGCTGGGCTGTTGGTGCGATTGTCACCTGGACAACAGGTGAGGGATGTGCCTGGACAACAGGTGAGGGTGATGCCTGGGTGACCAGAGCAGGAATTGCCTGGACAATGGGTGTGGGCACTTCGAGTTGCTGGGTAATGGCCTCGGGGCTCTGTGGGGCAGGCAAGAGACAGAGCTGGGTATCAAGTTGCCGGGGTGTGTCAGACTTGACAATAGAGATGTCACACTCGCCCGTGCTGGTGGCTGGGCCCTCGGGGTCCTGTGAGGCAGGCAGGAAGCAGAGCTGATTACCAAGTTTCTGGGTAGTGTCTGACTTGACAATAGGGCTGTCATCGCACTTGCCCGTGCTGGTGGCTGGAGCCTCGGGGTCCTGTGGCAGGCAAGAGGCAGAGCTCCTGCAGAGCTCCTCCAGCACATCGAGTTGACCCAGCAACTGGATGGGGCTGTCGTCGCATTCGCCACGGCTAGTGGCCGGGGCCGGGACCTCGATGGGGCTGTTGTCACACATGCCACTGCTAGTGGCGGGGGCCTCTGGGTCCTGCAGTGCAGGCAGGAGGCAGAGGTTCTCCTGCTGGGCATTGGGAGTCTCCAGGGTAACCTCTGCCTGGCTACTGGATGAGAGCGTGATTGAGAGCCCCACTGACTCCACCTCAGACACCCCATTGGTGATGGAGGGAGGAGCAAAGCCTGCATCTAATGAAGCAGACTCTGCTTCAGACTTCCCCCCTGTTTCTGTTCTGTCCTGTGCTGCAGAGGTGGGGGCATTGTCTGGTAGGGGTGCAGGGTAGGCTGGCACCTCGGGCGCTGAAAGAAGGATAGGAGTGTGCTCCCTGGGGGGGACATCTATCACATTGTCGAGAGTAGTGTCGCCCAATGAGGGTGGCAGGTCCAGGGGTGAAGAGGGAGGGGTTTTAACATTTGTGTATGATGGAGGAGACTCTTTAGGGAGGGCCTCTCTCTTGATAATCTCAGGGGTCTTTGGAATTGGAAGTGCAGGATTCAATCTGTCATCAGGTCTGACCAGCGCAGATGTGGGGGCAGCAGCTGTGATCTTCTCACCGTTTGCCTGGGCTCCAGCTGTACTCTTTGATCCAGATATGGCTGACTGGGGTCCGGAACGACTGCGGCCTCCTGACATTATCTCATCTGTAATGTCTCTTCCTCCCTGGTTAGGGTCCCGTATTCTGATTGGTTTGCATTCCCGTTTGATGGCGATGTGTTGCAAAGGCAGTTTTTGCTGATGCTGCTGGACACCTGCATTCATGATAACACACCCCGGCTGCACCTGGGGTATGAACTGGGCCTGGGCAGAGTAGTAGGCCCCTGCATATGTACCAGGGATGGTGCCAGGATAGAAGCCAGAAGTGCCTGCTGGCACTGGGTACTGAGGTGTAGGCACATAGGTCATCAATTGGTACTGTCCTGGTATAAAGTACCCAGACTTCATATCTGGTTGCAAGCTGGGGAGAGGCTGCTGCAGTTGGGGGATTATCATCATCATCTGGGAGAAAGCTCCCGGCTGGTAGACATGGGTGGGGTCCATGGGCAGCACCGTTAACTTCACCTGGTTTAAGTAGGTCCCACAATAAGTACAATAATCAGCAGGGCTTGTGCCGGGGTGGAATCCAGGAGTGGCTGCTGGCACTGGGTGCTGTTGTTTGGCCACATACTTCTCAGATGCATGCGGGGAGTACTGTTGACGGATTGCCATCTCAGTTGTAGGCATTGTTTCTCTGTCCTCCCTCCTGTCCTCCCTCCTCTCTCTCTTCTCTTCTTTTCTCAATTCTCCTCTCTTCTCTCTCCTCTCTTCTCTCTTCTCCCCTCCCCCTCTCTCTCTCTCTCTCTGTGTCTCTTTCTCTCTAAATAAATGAAAGTCTCTCAAATGAAATAAAATAAGTAATAATTATTATTAATAATCAAGTATAGTATCAATCAACGTCTGTATGCTTCAATCTCTAACTCTACTCAAACTGATCTTAGGATGCAGTGGTGATATAAATGCTTCTTCAACACCTATAGCCTATATAGGCTGACTAAAATCTGGTCTGACGTCACACACAACACATACCATTGCCTAGTGACACCAATTTGTAGTTGTCGCTTTAAAACTTACTTACTAAGTAACCAGTGGTTCCCAAACTATTTAGCTCGAGACCCAAAAGAGAAATTTGATGTCTCCTCGGGACCCAAACTAGTGAAAATAGGCGATCTACAAGCTCACAACACGTAGCAAATTGCGACGTGTTGTGAGCTTGTAGATTGCCTATTTTCACTAGTTCTTTTTTCCTCTAATTAATGGATTAAAAATATGTATATATATTATGGAATTCTTTTGAAATGTGTTGGGGGCCAAGAAATGTAATATGCAATATAGAAAAGACCATGCAATTAACAAATGAGCATTGGAAACAGCTGAGCAGAGTTATGAGGGATTGTGGATATTAAAATGTTGTGAAGTTCGCAGATGACACGGTTGTAGTGGGACAGATATTCCACGATGACGAGGTGTCGTACCGGCAGGAGGTGGCAGAACTGGTGTGTGCGGAGAATAGTCTCTGCATCAATGTGGGGAAAACAAAGGAAATGATTGTGAACTTTAGAAGGAGAGAACACGCCCCCCTCCCCCCCTGTTCATCAATGGAGCTATGGTGGAAAGGGTCCCCAGCTTCAAATACCTGGGAGTACATATTTCAGAGGATTTGAAGTGGGCCACAAACTCTTCCATCATCCTAAAAAAGGCCCACCAGCGCCATTACTTCGTCAGGAGGCTGAGGCATGCTGGCCTCAACACCTCTGTACGGGAGGCATTCTACAGGTGTGTGGTGGAGAGTACTCTCACATTCTCCATCACCACCTGGTATGGGAACTGCTCTCCTGCCGATAAGAAGGCACTGCAGAGGGTGGTGAAAAACGGCCAGAAGATCACCCAGAGTAGTCTCCCGTCCATTGAGGACATTTACATCAGCAGGTGTAGTAGCACTGCGGCCCGCATTATGGAGGGCCCCACTCACTCGGCCCATAAACTGTTTGATCCTCTCCCCTCGGGCAGGAGGCTGCGGTCAATCAGGGCCAAAACTGAAAGGTTTAAACAGAGCTTCTACCCGGAAACTGTTAGACTCCTGAACTCTTAAAGCCACGATAAATGCACTTTCACAGTTGCCTTACTACGTTTTTAATAATAATATGTCATGCTGCCATGTTATCTGTTCTGATAAATGATGGATGCTACTGTTTTTAGCGGTGCCAACCGCTCTACACTTGACTTTGTCCGTATGTCCGTCCGTCCGTATCAGCGCGGGATGATGAGCACGGGATTTTACACAGCTATAACTCCAGTTTGCAGCATGCCACCAAGTCCAAATATGGTATGTGGACTTAGACCACCAATAGGGACGAGCATGAATTGCTGAAGTTATCACAGCGGGGTCCAGGGACCCCCCGCGTATGTTCTGTCCGTCCGCCCGTTTAGGGCACAGGATTTAAAACAGCTATAACTCCAGTTTGCAGCATGCCACCAAGTCCACATTTGGTATGTGGACTTACACCACCAATAGGGACGAGCATGAATTGCTGAAGTTATCAAAGCGGGGTCCAGGGACCCCCCGCGTATGTTATGTCCGTCCGCCCGTTTAGGGCACGGGATTTAAAACAGCTATAACTCCAGTTTGCAGCATGCCACCAAGTCCAAATTTGGTATGTGGACTTAGACCACCAATAGGGACCAGCATGAATTGCTGAAGCCCCGCCCCCTCTGTCTTCCCATTGGCTGGCCTTTAAACAGCCATAACTCACGTTCGCAGCATGCTACGGAGTACAAATTTTGTGCATGGACTAAAACCACCAATAGGGACAAACTGTAATTACTTAAGCCCCGCCCCCTCTGTCTGCCCATTGGCTGGGCTTTAAACAGCCATTATTCCAGTTTGCAGCATGCTACCAAGTACAAATTTTTTATATGCTGCTCGGTTTTACTGCTTATTAGTTATTTGTATTGTACACTGCTGGTCCTGAGTACGATTTTCGTTTCATGTGAAAACATGTAAATGGCAAATAAAGTGAACGTTGAACCTTGAAAATGCATGTTGTTAAAAAGAAAATCAGTCATTAAGACAAAAGTTTTCCAAATGTTTTACTTCATCTACACAACATGGACAAATCCTAGTATTCTGAATTAGGCTATAGAGTTTTTCATCACAATTCCTTGCCAGTCGGTTTAGCTGTGGTCTGAACCTGTGACCTTCTGTTTCCCATGCAGGTGTCCTTTCTAACTATAACAACCCTGTTTAAATTTGTTGAAAAGCACAACATTTTTCCTTCTATCACATGCCATGCCCATTCACCAGAACAAATGTCACAAAATGTAAAATAAATACTGTCAACATTTTATCTATCTGAGAGAAAGGAGCCCATGGAGAGTTTTTTTTAAATGTTTATGTAGCCGTGCTCTCTACAATATGCATTGGCTCATGGAGGCCAGCCTATACATCCACATAGGAAAGTTGTTTTTCAAAAGTGTTTAAAGATAATTGCTCTTTTTGTATGTACAGTATTTCTACAATTAATTTACACTTTTTTTTTCAAAAGTGTTTAAAGGTAATTGCTCTTTTTGTATGTACAGTGTTTCTACAGTTTACAATTTAGGCTTTTAGCAGATGCTCTTAATCCAGAGAGAATTACAGTAAGCAAGGCAATCACAAGGTAATACATCAAATGCATAAAAATAGTAATCTAGGATCATAGGGAAACCAAGAACCTACATCAGTCTAAAAAAGTAGAATATCCATCCAAGAAATCAATGTACTGAGGTCACTCGATGCAGACAGTGCAGGAATACACACAATGATTAGTAGTGTTTAAGGTGGTTGTGTTCCGTTTGATATCCTTCTCTATCACAGAAGCTCGCGAATGTCGCTGCTTTACCATAATAGAATAATAACATGCAGGGTTCTGTTCCACAGACATGGGCCTCAGAATAGATTAGATTAGATCAACTTTATTTCAGACACAATAGGTCCATCTAAAAACAGAGATACAAAACACAATAACAACACAGAGATAGCCTGAGTACCACACTGATTTCGCTCCTTTAAACCCAGATCAGCTAAAAACATGTAAACATTGCCTCCAGTTTTTCCAGAAGCACGAGGAATACTTTGTATTGATCCTTGTTAAGGCCATAATTAACACATTCTTTGACTCCATTAGTCTGCACATAAATCTATACATAGAATTCCTCAATACAGCATGAAAGGTGGGTATAACATGGTCACAAACATTTCACTTGCACTAGTCCATCTTGGGAGTTTCAGCAATATTCGAAATGCATCATTATATGCCACCTGAAGAAGACATTCTTGCATTACTATAATGGCACCACAAGTGGGCTGTAGAGGAGGTTTTAAATAGTGCTATTTTAACATTGTCTGTACACATGTGACATTTTTGTGGTTATCCCCCACCAGGCATGCAACCAGTCTTGTAACTGTTTAGATGTCCATGTACAAGTTGAAGAGTATCGGCGACAGAATTCCACACCCTGGCTACTCCATTGGGAACAAGAAATGGTGTTGATGTACTCATTCCCTATAGCTTGCATAGTTTGTTGAGAGTACTACCAGAACTGCAGACAACATTATGTCAGTGGTGCTACTAAAAACATTTTAGCAGGACAAGAATACTGTGATGAGCCTACTCAGGGTGACATAGCCCCACAACATTAAAATGCAACTCCGTCGAAAGGAAGGTATCTATACTGCTCAAAAAAATAAAGGGAACACTTTGATCCCTTAATTCTTTTGAGTTTTTTCATGAACTGTGTACATACTGCTAACGAAAAAACTCAAAAGAATTAAGGGATCAAAGTGTTCCCTTTATTTTTTTGAGCAGTGTATTAGGTCCATATTTTCATGCATATTGGACAAAGATCATCATAGACTCATAGTTAAGCAACAGACAGAGCCTATGAGCAGTGTTCAAATTAATCTAATATGTCGCCTTGGTTTTGTAGTTATTGCACCTATTCTATAGACCATTTATTGATCCGGCAGGGGAAACTCAAATGTCATGGCAGTACCCCAGTTAAGACATATGATGACAGATAACATAGATTACAGCTGGGAGTGAAAAGAAAAGTAATAAGAAGAGTAAAGAGGTAATGCATAGGGTAACCGGAATAGTGGGCCCCTGAGAACTCTGGGCACCTGGTTCACCTCAAATGGGGTGAAACAGGTGAGAATCAGTCTGGTCAAATTATTCGAACTTGAAGTAGGCAAGCCTGGCTAGGCCTATAGGCATATAGGAAGATACAAGTAAAAGTCTTGTATTTTCAAATAGCCAAAGTAGCCTATATATTAGCCATGGTTCACATGATGCTTGTCTGTCACAAGCTGTAATGATATGACAGATTGACAGTCATGTTTCAGGGCTGCTTAGGGGTGGAGTGGTAATGTATGTTTTGTAATAATAATCAATATCTACAAAGTAACTAATAACTAAAGTTTTCAAATAATTATGGTGGAGTAAAAGTACAATATTTGCCTCTGAGATGTAGTGGAGTAGAAGTTTAATGTATTTAAAATTAGAAATATACTCCAGTAAAGTAAAAGTACCTCAAAAGTAAAGGTAAAGTTAAGGTACTTTAATGGCTACTTTCCACCACTGCCAATAATACCATGAAGGTGCCTTGCCCTTTACCAACGCAACGACTATGCCAACCTGACGTGGTTGAGACTTGAGAGCAGCCCCCACCTACTCGCGGTTTCTTTCCACATCGCCATCTAACCTCGCGTCACCAGGCTTTCCACGGAGGAAAGCCTGCTATTCATTCCAAACTGGCCAGTGTGATCCGGTTTAGAAAAAAGGGGGGGGGGGGTGTTCCGGTGGTGGGTTCCGGTTGGTGTCGTATTGTTTTTGTTCCCCAAATAATGCCACATACCAAACGATTATTATACCAAAAGAAACGAAACGATTATACCAAACTAAACACATTTTAAACTAGAAGAATCATTTTGGAGGTGTACGGTACCGGAGGGTTCCGGTCATGTACGTGTTCCGGCCACCTAATGACGTAAAGTTATTTCCGCTCCGACCGGATCAGAAACCCGAAAATGGATCCAGATCCCAGGCTGAGGCTAATCGCCACCAGAGGGCGGGTACAGTCTCCGGTCGGCCAGCCAGCCCTCACACGTTGGTCTCTGCAACAAGACCAGTGTCCTCCCACAGTCAGTGTTGCCATGTCCGCTTATTATAAGCGAGTTTGGGCTTATTGTTCTGTAAAGTAGCTTGTAAATATTATATTGGTTAGTTGCGGGTTGCGTTTTTTTGGCCTTGTTTCTAACGTGTAGTTGCTTTTTTAGGCTTCCTTCCACATCTTTTAATTATTATTTCAACCAGTAAATATGTTCACGTTTTTTTTTGTGCCAGGGAGCATTTGTGTTGTTGTTAGAATGTTTCCAAAAAATATTCCACATTTATTTTTTAAGAGTTTTTGAAAATAGCAGATCTACAAGCTCACAACGCGTCGCGAGCTTGTAGATCGGGACTTATTTTCAAATGGCCGATGCATGTAGGTTTAGAGAGTGGATGCTATGTGGCCGCTTCTTTTGGCCTTGTTTTCATAGACCCGGTTGCTTATTTCTCTCACAAAATTTGGCAACGCTGGTCGACACAGGGTTTCCCCTATGAGGGCTTCGCGTTGGATCCAGCGCCACAGACAGACAGCCGCGATTCTCTAATAGTACTAGTGGCTACCCACAGAACATCTGTATTCAGACGCGCGTCTCTCACGGGAAGTTTAGGTGTTAGCAATAATAGTATATAATATAATTATAATAATAGAGGAATAGAGGATCAAAGTATATGAAGTATTGGAGCAACAAGGGGGAGAATAGAGGGTAGTTCACTGTTAGAGAGGGCAGATCACTGTTTGAGCCCCGTGCCTCGCATTCCCTTCCCGGGGATCGAACCCCCTGTTGACAACTGTCCATAGGAGAACACCAGGGACATGGATGATGTGGAACATGGAGACAATTGTGAGCAAGTCCCCGACTGTCCCGAGGAGGAAGAAGTCGACCCCAGAATCCAGGTAATTGTGACTGCATTCATCTATGCATAATTTCAAAGTGACATTGATTGAAATTAGAATAGAGCAGGCCCTGACGTTTTCTCTGTCTGAACCTGTGGAATGGTTTCTTTCTTTTTTGTCTTTTCTTCTTTTTTTGCACAGAAAAATATTTGTGTTTCATATCAATGTCATTTTCACAAGGTTACTCTGTCAGCTTGACTATCTGCCCTCTCTCTCTCTCTCTCTCTCTCTCTCTCTCTCTCTCTCTCTCTCTCTCTCTCTCTCACACACACATGCACACGCACACGCACACACACAATTATCTCTCACTCTCTACTCACAAACATTTTAAATTAGTTTTCAACACGCTCAATTTGTTATGTTCTTCTCACCACATTTAACATAACAGATTCAAGGGACTTTTCTTTAACACCCTTATAAAACATTAAATGGTGTGTGTGTGTGTGTGTGTGTGTGTGTGTGTGTGTGTGTGTGTGTGTGGTTGTTTGTGCACAAGCATGCAGACACGCCTGAATTGTGAGTTGGTAAACAGAAACAGTGGTAAACAGAAACATGTGTGCCACCTCTGTTAAAGCCTCCAGATTTGCTTTGAGCCTCAGCCACGATCACTCTGACACTCCTCTCTCCTCTCTCTCTCTCTCTCTCTCTCTCTCTCTCTCTCATGTCTCTCCTCTGCTCTCTGTGGCCCCTTTAACCGCATTATGTTTTCTGTAAACAGGGAGAGCTGGAAAAGCTAAACCAGTCTACGGATGACATTAACCGTTGGGAAAGTGAACTGGAGGTAGGCCTAAACACCACACTACCACCACCACCACCACTACACCACCACACCACCACCACACTGTAAAATCCACACTGTACAAATGTTAATTTAAACCTGAGAGTGTACAAGTATAACCAAATGGACCCGTACGGGTCCATGTGGTTATACTTGTACACTCTGAGGTTAAACTAACACTCAGGACTTTACTGTGCACCATCATTATTTCCCCCGGTGTACAATAGAAAATAGCTTCTCTTATGGTAGAGTCAGAAATTCCTAGCGGGACAAATATGGAGGAAAGTCATAAAAGTAGTAGTTATTCGTGTGAAATAACACAGCAGTCAGCCCTTTCTGTTGTTACAAGAGAAATAACTACATGATTTGAATGCAAAAATGTAACTTGAGTGCTGAGTTTAGAGCGGGCGAAATCCCAAAAGTCCTGTCTCCCGAATCTCCCAAGCCTTCCTTTAAAGAGCAAAACCAGACCTTTCTTTAGTTATGAGAGGAAAGGGCTGTAAATTCATCCATCCAGCAGGCGCTCACAGGACCTTGTAAAACTGGGACCCGGGATTCTTTTTCATAGATCTCTGTGGTATCTGTAATGGAGGCTGGAAGGCCGCTGTCCTACAGAACCAAAACATTCCAGCGCGGAACCTCCTTATTTCCTCAAAAGTAGGCCTCTTCTGCTTCCCATTAGAATTGCTCTCTACTCCCAAACTAGAGCTGAGATAGAGAGAGAGAGAGAGAGAGAGAGAGAGAGAGCGAGAGAGAGAGAGAGAGAGAGAGCGAGAGAGAGAGCGAGAGAGAGAGAGAGAGAGAGAGAGAGAGAGAGAGAGAGAGAGAGAGAGAACGAGGCAGAGAGACAGAGAGAGACAGAGAGAGACAGAGACAAAATGGAGACAAAGACACACACACACACACACACACACACACACACACACACACACACACACACACACACACACACACACACACACACACACACACACACACACACACACACACACACACACACACACACACACACACACAGAGAAAGAGAGATAGAGTAAGTGCAGAGAACAGAAGAATATGGAAAGTGCCACTGGCAGAGCAGAGAATGTCCTGTAGGCTGTTTTTCATTTCAGTCTGGATCAAATCGATATGCAATTCATTTTATCAAATATTTCCTCTGTGAGCAAACAAATAAATGGCTGATGAGCCTAGATAGTATGTGTGTGTGTGTGTGTGTGTGTGTGTGTGTGTGTGTGTGTGTGTGTGTGTGTGTGTGTGTGTGTGTGTGTGTGTGTGTGTGTGTGTGTGTGTGTGTGTGTGTGTGTGTGTGAGAGAGAGAGAGCAAGAGTAAAATATTTGTTCATGCATGCTTGAATATGTGTGTTCATGTGTTATCATCAAGTATTGACACACCCATAGTGTATATAGTACCCAGAATGCCTTTCATATCATGATGCCATTGCACTATGACAGGAAGTGGGATGGAAGTGGGATGACATCACAGGAAGGCTGCTTACTTTTGCATCATCTCCGCTTCTCTCTCGCTCTCTCTCTCTCTCTCCCCCTCATATATACAGTATGTACAGAGCTGGAGCAAAATACTGCAGTAAACACACACACTCACGCACACGCACGCACGCTCACACACACACACACACACACACACACACACACACACACACACACACACACACACACACACACACACACACACACACACACACACACACACACACACACACACACACACACACACACACACACAGCACATGTGAAACTTAGATGCTCCTAATTTTAGATGGTGTTTCCTTAATTCTGTTATATCCTAGTCATACTGACAATGCTTACTTTATTTGCTCATTACATTTCAGGGTCTTTGGTTTCAACCCTGCAAAACAGTGACCAGCCATTGGACACGAGAATAATAGCAACCATTGAGATACTGAAATAGTATATGTACATTTTCCAACTGTGTGCATATGTGGATAGGAATATGTTGTGCATGGCTAAATCAGGTTTAGTCGAATATTGAATTAGATTAATCAGCTCGTTTGGGGAAAGTACAAAGTGAGACTTGTTGACAATGTTTTTGTTTGCCATAGTTGCTCAGGATATGAAATAATGTTGATTAAAGATTAGTGGAACACTTCCTATGCTGATTACTCGTGTGTGTGTGTGTCTGTATCTCTCTCTCTCTCTGTGTGTATGCCTTTCCACTCTCTTTGTGTGTGTGTGTGTGCGTGTGTGTGTGTGTGTGTATATGTGTATGTGTGCAGGACTGCCGTCAGCGGTTCCGTGCGGTTCTGGTAGAAGCCACAATGAAGCTAGATGAGCAGGTGAAGAGGATTGGACGTGCTGTGGATGACTCCAAACCATACTGGGAGGCACGCAGAGTGGCCAGACAGGTACGCACGCGCATACACACACACACACACACACACACACACACACACACACACACACACACACACACACACACACACACACACACACACACACACACACACACACACACACACACACACACACAAAACACACAACACACAACACACAACACACAACACACAAACACACCAGGCTGGCAGACAGACTGTGTCGGTTTATGCAGTAGACTTGACATGAGAACTTTAAAGAGCTCAGCTTAAAGGGAGCAAGGTCACGTTGTGGTTATTTTTAACTCAGTCGCACCTCTGCTCAATAAACCGGGAGGATGCACGGGTGTGTGCACATGGTTTGTGCATGCACAAACCTCTTACAGCTGAGGCGGGGTATTTGAAAAGTCCTTGGCATGTCAGACTGAAACTCTAGCACTCGAGGTACCACTTCTGTTTAGCCGGCACTCTGGAACTGCACTGTTTTCCACTTAAACCACATCAACTTTATTGTTCATCACAGATTTACAGGTAAAAAAAAAAGTGGGTGAAATTCTTTGTTGTACAAGCTTTCATCATTTGCCGTTTTCAAGTGTTATTTTCAGTGAAGAGATTTGGTGTAGACTAGGGGATAAAAGATAGTGGGCGGAGTATAGAGCCCTGGGGGACCCCGTCAACTAAGTGTTTTAATGGTTACAAGTCGCACAACTCGTAGCATGATGATGATAATAATAATAATAATAATAATGATTATTATTATTATTATTATTTTAATAGACTGACTAATGTTTCGACTCAATGTCTTCTTCATACCACATCTTCAGGGTATGTAGACGATTTGAAACATTGGTCTAAAAACAAAAAACAAATGCACATCGTGGCTGAGTTGTGCGAAGTTTGATCTCACTCACTGTGTTCAGTCTCTGCACCTCTTTTGTTAGTCAGATACAGCTTACTGAAGGATAGTTGGTGTGTGTATGGTCTTCCGACTGAAACCAAACTTGTGCAAATCATGGGTGGAAGTGACGTGTGCCCGCTTGCAGGCGGACAGTGCGCGTGTTCGACGTGCAAGGCCATCATCGGCTGCTCGGTGCACTTCACGAGCCTCAAGGCCTCGTTGTCGGCGGTTTTTCATATTGTTGGCTTCGAATAGAGGCAAAGTGTGCAAACCTTTTGCCTGTTAAAGATCACTGGAGATCTATTGTTTGACAGTGTCTTGTGCAGTCTTGCTCTTGTCTGGCAAAAGGGCAGAAGTTAAGAGTCCAGTTACTTTGGGGGCAGCCCTCGTCCTCAACCAATGAGGAGGAAGGAGCATTTGAATCATTCATCTGTGTAGTCAGTGAGGTTCCTGTGCCAGTGCTGAGCTGTCACTCAGAAATAGGGATGAAATAAGTGTGTGTGTGTGTGTGTGTGTGTGTGTGTGTGTGTGTGTGTGTGTGTGTGTGTGTGTGTGTGTGTCTGTGCGTGTCTGTGCGTGCGCGTGTGTGCTTGCAACACAGCTAAAGTACATAGTACAATCCGAAGTCTTAATTTAACTACAAATTTACCCGTACGGTCCAGCGTTGAGGCATCTGCTTGTGACCACCAGCAGCACGTGAGTGTGGGAGATTACTGGGAGGTTTTGAATTTTGATAGGACACGTGAAGGGATCAACACTTATCTTCAGCTTTGTGTATGTGTGTGTCGGTATATACTGTACAGTTTTAGAAGTTTTATACACGTTTTAAATAGGGCACCAGCATGTAGGGGGTAAACTGGCATGTTGTTGGGTGGGTCATGACTTATAAATTCACATTTATTATTTATCCATGACCCCGTTTGATAGAGCTTATCCACACACGCACGCACGCACGCACGCACGCACGCACGCACGCACGCACGCACGCACGCACGCACGCACGCACGCACGCACGCACGCACGCACGCACGCACACACACACACACACACACACACACACACACACACACACACACACACACACACACACACACACACACACACACAATTCACAACACCCAACCCCTATAAGCCAGCCCTAAGCCCCCAACCCCCAGTTGCCTTGTTTTCACTTGACATTCCGATGCCCTAAGGCGGGCGGGGGGTTTGCCCGTACTGTCCTATCTATTTGTTCTCTACTCACATTCTCTAATGTTGTGTTGCCAGGCTGTCTAGCTGTCTCTCTTGTTGTCTGTATCTTATCAATCCCACTGGTCTCAGTATCTCTCTGTTGCTAGACCCCATTCCCACTCGCTGGAGAGAGAGGTGGAGACGCGACAGTGATCTGCGACCAGAGTACAGAGTTAAATGTTGGTTAAATTAGCTGGTCTGCCAGCCTGCAGATATATATTTATTGTTTCTGTTAGTCGGAAATACATATTTTACCATCCCCAAATGCCTAGTCTTGCATGCTTATAGACGCCTCCTGTGCGATCATTAAGTACTGTTTAAGTACTACGGTGGGGGGGGGGGCGGGCGGGAGGGTGGGTGGCAAGGGGGAAGAGAGATCAATCAAAGAAAACAAACAAACAAGGTGGCGGCCACAGCTGAGTGGTGCCTCATATAATGTGGGAACAGTTACATGACGGTAAGGAGGACAATGTGGGATTGCCTCTCCCACTGACTATGCCGGCAATGTATCTTAATTTGTTGCCCAGCAATGTACCGGTATTCCAGTGGAAACACATCTTTACTATGACAATCACAACCGCTGTCTCAGTGTGTCTCTATGTTACTGTGACAACCCCAACCTTATCTCTGACCTCCAGTACCCCCATTCCACCTCTAGGCCATTTAAGATCCTCTGAGATGCTCCTTCTCAGAGACTGTCCTGTGATATTTTGGATCTAAGACATACATTTTCACTGATATATTTTTAGACTTAAGCCACTGAAAATGCATACAGTATATACGTACATACAGTATGATATGGGACATTTCTTGTATGTTGTTGAATCATAGGTAAATGGTGCATTTATATTGCGCCTTTATCCAAGACGCTTTACAATGTGCATTACATTCCCCCATTCACACACCGACAGTGGAGGAAACCATGCAAGGCACCAGCCTGCTCATCGGGAGCAATTAGGGGTTCAGTGTCTTGCTCAAAGACACTTCGACACTAACTGTGGGGGAGCCTTCCGGTTCCCAATTGGCCTCTCTACCTCCTGAGCCACTGCCACCTGTTGAATATTACCACATTTGCCTGATGCTGATAGTTTTTTTTTATTGACAAAACTGCATATACATGACCATTATATTTTGTTGATGGTTATGATCATGATGATGACAGCTGGTTGGCAAATCATACAGCACTATTTCTATAGTGTGAGTTAGTGCCAGAGGCATGCACGCAGATATACCCAAATGCACACACGTTTCTGTGTAGTGTTAGAGAGAGACACACACACACACACACACACACACACACACACACACACACACACACACACACACTTGCCTTTCATGGGAAGATATGAGCAAGCATGGTGCACATCACGAGGTGACAGCAAGTTGGGACATGTCGGTATGAAAACACCTCATTGTCTGGCTCACAGATGGTGTCCTATGCTGTGGGTCGCATGATATCATGACAAATAATTGATGACGCTGGTATTCATTTGCATGCTACCTTGTCGTGTTTATCTCCATACGTGTCAAAACGCCTTTCTGTCTCTGATAAGGAAAGTGGTGCATTGTGTTTCTGTGCTTTCAGTGTGTGTGACTCGCTTGGGTGTCATGATGCCTTCTTGGTCTCAGCCAAGTTGTGGGTATTGTTCATTTGAGTATTTTCAGCAAAAGCGAAGCAAGGCAGGAGTCATAACTCTTACCCTGTAAAATCCTGAGTGTTCATTTAAGTCTTGAGAGTGTGCAAATGGAACCGAATGGACCGAGTACCAATTGAATCTATCAACCAGTGATTTCCTCCTGCTGAGGTTCAACTCACGTTGGAAAGGAAGTGGGCAGTAAATCTGCACAGGAAGTCCTGTGTGAACGACAGGACAGGCACCTTTATGCGAATGTGTACGTGTGTCCGTCCTGCACAAGGAATCATGTGATGATCACAGCCAGAGTCATTAACACTTTATTTCCCAATTATAGGACATTTTGTATAGTGCCATATGGTGCAGACTAGGTACATTACATATCTCTCTTCTTATCCAGGGTCATTCCTCATTAAATATCTATCTTCCGTTTGGTTCCTCTGTTTTTCTTCTCCCCTCTTCTTTGAGCCTGGGAAGTGGGTCATGTTGGGGGAAGGGGAAAGGATGCAATGCATCTTTCATGCCTTAGTTGCTTCATCAAACCAGCAGATTGTATGGGAGCAGAGAGAGAGAGAAACAGAGAGACAGAGAGACTAATAGAGTTACACAATTTAGAGAGAAATGTACCACATGAACTCAGCGGCCCTATTCTGGGCATGTCATAATAAGGGAACATTTGGCAAAAATAGACAAAACATTCGACAAAAATAGCTGATCTACAAGCCATTTTCACAGTTTGACATACAACGAAATACATAGGGTTTAAGTGGTTATGAGAGAAAGGGAGGAATAAAGAGACAGATTTCGCCCTTCTCTTTTCCGTATCTGCACAGTTCGTACCTTCCAGCTGTTCACCACCTTGAACGTGGCCTGACCAACGTAGATACCACTATCCGTTCATCCACAACACTCAGAGAATTGATATTAATTTTCTGGAAGTCTTGGCTAGCCTTGTATCTCAGATTCTCTTGTGAAACGGGAAAGACGTCTACTTGCTCACGTCACTGGTGGAGTCTTTATCATTAACATGGCTGACAGTGGCAGAGGTCAAGTGGCAGGGGTTATCCAAAGACAGAGCCAGGGAAGGCCGTGAGAAAAGGTCAAGTTAGGTAACTTCAATGAACCAATCGTAAGGCTGTTCTAACTGTCTTTTAAGTGTCCCGGACAAAGAGTACGGATACTTGTTGGAATGGCTTAAGTAGGATATTTGGAAGATTTCATTTTCTGTACGGAAATTTAATTTGAGTCCATGAACTGGCTTGACTCCGGGCACACAGCCAATAAACTGGCCTTTAAGTCTTGCTTGTTAGGGTGGAGTGTGGGTGGGTCCAAATATGCTCAGCATGACTCAAATAATCTGCCCATTGAATGTGACGGGGATACAGTGGGCGACAATAAAGACCCTGACAGTGTGTCACATTTCCTCAATGACAAAGCCTATGTTTGTCTGTTAGAATAGATCAAGGAACGGTTGTGTGTGTTTGTGTGCATGTGTGAGCTTAGACTGCAAGCCTTCTCCCTGGCCTGTAGCCTTTACACACTGTCAAAAATAATTGTTTAGATTTGATGTAGCTGTCAGCATGAAGGAATGTCATTTGGATGGGTCACTCACTGCGTAAATTCTTTGGGGTGTGTGTGTGTGTGTGTGTGTGTGTGTGTGTGTGTGTGTGTGTGTGTGTGTGTGTGTGTGTGTGTGTGTGTGTGTGAGCGCGTGTGTGCATGCAACATCTAATCATCTTTCGTTCCAACAAGAGAAATGTACCATAAAGGAATATGTGTGTGCTTACTTTTAAGCTAGCAAGCTAGGTCACAAGCTAGGTCACTGAACTCCTTTTGAAACCAAAACAAAAAACGCATGGGTTGCCGAGGCTGCTGAACTACTAACTGCTCCAGATGGCTGGCTGCCAGATGAGAAGGTTGGTGCCTTGCTAGGGTTGTTGCCTCTCCTGTCGCTGCATGAATAGGTTAATAATGCACAATGTAAAGTGCTTTTGATAAAGTCGCCACATAAATGCAGACCATTTACACGTAATTTTCCGCCCAACTAACTCTGCAATGGACATATACCCCAAAGCTATGATGCCAATTTCATTGGATAGCGCTGCGTCCAATTTCGTTGGATAGCGTCGCCCGTGAAAACCGAAGATGGACATTAACAGTAGAAGAAAGAAGGGGAGACCTGAGGCTTGTACTACAAAGCCGGATTTGGTGTTAGTGAGGCATTTCAGATTACCCCTGTGTTTTCAGGGTTGTGGCAGTGGTTCACTGCTGCACACCTCACTTGCTCTGTGGAAAAGATCATGTTTGAGATAACCGATCAACGCTTGCACCACCTACTGAGCAATCTATTCCCTTCGAAAATGGCATTACCATTCACATAAGATCCTGTGGTGCTCATGTGTTGATTGTGAGAGTGTCTCTTTGGAGGGCAATGTTCAGAGACCGGAAAAACCCTGATGACTTAGGCGATTATTTATGAGTGAGTAATATCAAAGGCCATCTCATTGTGCTTTCTTATACCCACATCATCATACTACAGCGACTGATTGAAGCACTTAAGTCAAGTACTTGCAAGACATGAAAGGAAGCTTTTATATATTTCTTTTTTATTAGCTTCCAAGTCTGTTTTTACACCGCTGGTGTTAAATCTGAAAGAATAAGGCAAAAGTTGTCATACACACCATATAAATGCATCTAGGCAACACATTCATTTAATGGAATACACAAATGTAATTATAGTCAGATCTAATGATGGGTCAGTGATATTGTAAGCCTATTCATTTACGCAGTCTGCGATTTTGTTTTTGCCAGCTGTCCTTCCTGCATTTGGCAGATGCAACACAGCTGTATCGATTTTAGCCTGGATTATGTGTTTAAATGCTTCATATTTGTCTAATTCTGCTTCTGCTTGGCACAAAAGGAATTTCCGCAAGGACTAATAAAGAATATCTATGTCTAGTTCTGGAGTTTGCTCTTCCTTCTTTAAATATGCTGCTCTGCTGCCAGGAGAACTGTTGCATGCCATGTTTGCAATGTATTACATTGCGTATGCTGCAAACACTACCCCTTTTTTCTGAATGAGCTCACGATTGGGAAATCCTGGGTTGACATGCTGAGTTGATGATAACCACCGTCGTGTGACCACTTAGCATGATTGTGATTGTTTGGGTTAGTGAAGCCAGATAACGAAAGGATATCATGGGTATGTTGAACTTGTTTTGCAGTCCAGCCCTCTGGAGCACAGGCAGATATAGTAGTCCTTGCAGTTTCACTGCCCTGCTGCCCCTGACAGTTTCTTCTGATAACATTTTAGGTGAGAAATATGCCATGCAGTTGCTAAAAATGTATTAATTTCACATTAATAACAGCTAATTTAAAAGTTTTTAACGTTTTAAATGTTTCATAACGTTTCTAGATGCATAAGTTGACTCAAAGTAGTCTTATTTCCGGGGTCAAGTATACTACGTACAATTTAACTAGGAAATGATGTGGATCTTGGGATCCATATAGAAACAGCGTGGCTCTAATGTGGATCTCGGACTTCATGCGACCAGCCTGTGACACAAGTCATCTATGATTTCAGTCATTTATGGCGTCGTCTATGATATATCTATGACGTAACACACACACACACACACACACACACACGCACACGCACACGCACACGCACACGCACACACACACACTGATGGCTAACGGCATGACTCTTGCATTGCCATGCCGTAAAAACATTAGTTTCCCAACCTATTGGTACAGTATGTAACTCAGATGGCTCGGAGTCAACAGCACGGCCATTGCACCGCTCGACTCAAGCCTGCTTCTATCAGCACGCCTGCCTTGTATTGTTTTCAAGCTATTTAAAAAGAAATCATAAACAATTTGTGTTGTACTATATACTGTAGGTGCAATAGAGATCAATATAGAACTGATGGTCCTTGATTTCATCTTCCGGTTTTGTACTTTGCGCTAAGCTTCGCCCCCTTCGGAGCTTAATATTGTTATTTCAGTGTGGGTTGTGATATTGAAATTAGGCAATGAAATTACCAAAATGTCTGCATCAACACGTGGGGTAGTCCTGGAGGCATGGTTATCACAAAATGTGGTTGGGAAAGAAAATTGCGCACCATTTACCAATACTAAGATAAGCATGTTCTCTTTGTCATTTTCAGCAGATTAGTTACAGGTGGGATGGAGAAGAAACACACACACACACGCACGCACGCACGCACGCACGCACACACACACACACACACACACACACACACACACACACACACACACACACACACACACACACACACACAGGTGTATCATATGGACTGACCTGTGAACCATGTATTTCACAGGCCCAGGTAGAAGCTCAGCGGGCCACACAGGAATTCCAGCGGGCAGTGGAGATTCTGCGGGCAGCCAAGGAGACCATCGCCCTGGCCGAGGAGAGGCTACTGGAGGAGGACAGCCGTCAGTTTGACTCAGCCTGGCAGGAAATGCTCAACCACGCCACACAGAGGGTACGCCCAAATGGGTCCACTGGCTCCCTCTGAGAGTGTAAAAATACACAGTTAAATTAACACTTAGGATTGTTCACAGAAACTCTTCCTGCTTCCAAATTCCAAGGATAGGAAGAGATTTAATACTGACTAAGTATACAAAAGTCCCTATTCTCAGGCGAACATTCGGCAAAAATAGCATGTCTGCAAGCTCTGATGTAGAGGCAAATACTAGCGGACCTAGTATAGAGCCCTGAGGACCCCTGTCAACTAGGTATGTAGGGTTTAAGTGGTTAAGAATGAAGGTATGGGCTGAACAGAGATAATTGGTTGCTGGACAAAAAGGAACAATGGTCTGTGGATAATTGGGGATGGGTGATTGATTGTGATTTAATTACAGTGTATAGGGTTGGGGGGGCACCCGATAGCCGAAAGGGTACGGTGCATATGATGCCTAACAGCAAGTCCCTTGTTTGATTCCCAGCCAGCTGGACAATTTGCTGCATGTCACTCCCCTAATCTTTCCATGTTTCCTGTCTCTCTACACTGTATACCTATCAAATAAAAGGCTCAGTAAAAAATCCCAAATTACTTTAATTACAGTATATACTAGACCATATCCGGTCGACGCATCCGTGGGGGGATATGCGCACATGATCTGGCAACCCGGGAGGCAGTTCGTCCCATAGCTGGGCAGCCCCGTAACCATGGCGACAGTGTTGTACACAAAAACGCTAATAAGAAGCTGAGATTTGATGAAATTGAAAAACGGCCTTCAAAGTTAAGTTCAGATGGTAATGGTCAATGGCTGTGTGCAAAATCAGAGCAATTGTTCCAGCCACTGAGGAGAACCGGGTAGCTTCACCTACCACTACAAACAGACAGACACCTACCACTACAAACAGACAGACAGACAGAGGTTACTAGAATTATAGTAGGATATAGGAGAACCGGACAGTAAAATATGGGTAGAAGCAGTACATAATAACTAACAGCAATCACTTTTGGTCTGCCAATATCATGCCATTTTTCGAACCGGTTCTTTGTTTTAGTTAGTATTATTAACCCACTTCTTGATCGACCATTGCAGGTGATGGAGGCAGAACAGGCAAGAACACGCAGCGAGGCAGAACACAGGAAAACTGCTGCCAATTACAACACTTGTATCAATCACATGAGGCAACTAGAGAAGAAACTCAAACGCTCCATCAACAAATCCAGGTATGTGTGTGTGTGTGTGTGTGTGTGTGTGTGTGTGTGTGTGTGTGTGTGTGTGTGGGTGTGGGTGTGCGTGTGCGTGTGCGTGTGCGTGCGTGCGTGCGTATGTGTGTGTGTGTGTGTGTGTGTGTATGTGTGTCTCTGTAAATTATGACAAAGCTAGACATTCACTAATAGTATAAAGTAGGAAAACAAAGGCAGAGATGTGCTCACAGGCTTCCCCTGCTTGGGCCTCTGCGCGCGTGCGTGTGTGTGTGTGTGTGTGTGTGTCTGGGGGGGGGGGGGGGGAGAGAGAGAGAGAGAGAAAGAAAGAAAGAGAGAGATAGGTTGACTGCGTTTACTTGTCATTTGATACATTCCAGATGTTTTGTGTGTTCGTTGTGCTGTGCTGGGGTGTGTTCCCTCTCTAAGAGCCCAGGAATGTAGCGGCTCATAGACGAGTGGTATTTTTCCAGGGGTTCACTGTTGCTATGACAGCTGGCACAGCGCCCTGTATGAACAGTTAACTCACATCTCTCTCTCTCTCTTGCTCTCTTTTCCATTTTTCCTCCCCCTGCAGACCATATTTTGAACTGAAAGCAAAGTATTATCTACAGCTTGAGGTATGTACACCACAAAATTAACACATGAGGCAACTGACGTGTCTTGTTTGCATAGCTAATTGTTAGCGTAGCTACTTAGATTGATGGTGCAAATATATGTCACAAAATCATGTTTCAAAATATGTAGTTGAAATGATAGTTTTGAACCTATATTTTAACAAAAATAAGGGACACATATAGCAGTATATTTTTGCTGTACAATTTATTTTATATGTATAAGTAATAAGTATATAGCACATTTGTGGAAAACTGTAATTATACAGTTTATAATCAGTATGCTACATGTGTTATCACATAGCAATTGAAGCGGCGCGTGGATGAACGTCAGGCCAAAATCGCTGTGGCAAAGGCCGAATATCGCACCGCTCTGCGTAACCTAGAAACCATCTCCGAGGAGATTCACGCTCAGCGACGCTCCATGTCCATGGGAACCAGGGAGCAGGGTGTCGGTTCCGAGGGAGATGTGGGCAACGACGACATTGCCAACTTCAAGATGGAGTCAGACGGACTGTCAAGTGAGTAAAATTCTGAAGTGATTAATCATGCGGGCCATTATTCCTTCTATCATCACTCATTTGTTTCTTTTGTTTCATTGGTGCATCTGTGGCGGTGTGTCTGTATCGTCCGTCTGTGTGTGTGTGTCTTTCAGTGGTTTCTGTCTCGATTGATGAAGAGGCCGGTCACAGTACAGGCTCAGAGGAAGACTCAGATGTTCACTCCACCTCCGCGCCCGTAGACATGCCATCCTCTTCCTCCTCCTCTCGTTTTCACTCATCTGCGCATCCTCACGCGGCCGCCCCCATGGACATGGCCTACCCTTACCCTTCCTCCTCACTCTGCACCCCCTGCCCATACCTGTCCTCCTCTCCCTCTTCCTCTGTTCTGTCCTCTTCCTGTCCGGGCCCCTGTGGCCCCCATGACCCAGAACTGGTGTGTGGTGCTGGGCTGGTCTCTCCTCTCCTCGGACCCCGCACCCAGTGCAGTGGAGCCTCCTCCCCGGACTGTGACCAGGAGAGAGGTGTGTGTGTGTGTGTGTGTGTGTGTGTGTGTGTGTGTGTGTGTGTGTGTGTGTGTGTGTGTGTGTGTGTGTGTGTGTGTGTGTGTGTGTGTGTGTGTGTGTGTGTGTGTGTGTGTGTGTGTGTGTGTGTGTGTGTGTGTGTCTGTGTTGTGCGTGTGTGTGTCAGTATGTTAATTTGTGATACCATCATATTACATCATCATGGAAGTTACACTTATATTTTATTTTCATACTTTCAAATAATCTGGAAAATCATATTCACCTTAGTCTCTCAAGCCAGTCTATCTATTCCACAATCTTTGTAAACAATCTTTGCCATGTGAAAGTTGATACCCAGAAGGGTATTTGACTGATGCTCAGACTGTTCACAAAAAAATATTTTAAAATATTTTAGGTAGCACCTAGCTAGGCTACCTTAGGCTTCATATAATTTGGTTTCCTGTAGGAGTTATTTACGCAACTGCAACCACTATGTTCTACTCATCTTCAGAGCTAGTTAGATGGGCACATTTGAAAATTGTGGGAGCCAACACAGTCTTGAGAGACTATTATTCACATTAATATGTCCTAAATGTGTATGTGTGTGCATTGCAGGTGACAGAGCAGAAGGAGCAGAGACAATACTAGAAGCCGGCCTGAACAAGCTAACTTTGACAGTAGCGCACACACAGAACTCCGAGGATGAACATGAACATGAACCTTACCCTGGGACCCTTGACCTCCCCACGCCCAGTCAAACCAACGCTATTCTCCTACTCAACCATGTTTAATGGACCTCGGACTCATCTTTAACCTTTCACCTGGACACTCTGTGCCTAGACACCATTTCTCCATGTAGTGGGGACAAGAAGACTGGATATTCACTTTTAGTCTCCTTTTTGAAGTTTTCCCTTCACGCTTGAGTGGCCAATCCTAAGAGTGTCAGAGTGTTTGTTGTGTAATCCACCTGGATTCGAAACCAGGCCTCTCGCGTTAGAAACCAAACATCTGCCGCACATGCAAAGAGGAAATGATCCAAAGGGGAAATGATTGGCTTCTGGGCCTCAGACAGGACGACCCTGTTACATGCACCCTCTTTGACACCCCCCTGGGAAACAAGATCCTGAACGAGCCCCCAATCTAACCACCTGGATTAAACCCTGGATCTCCCACATTGGAAAGCAAACATGTACCACTCAGTCAGGGGAAATTAATCCCCCTTTGCATACGGTATTGACTCAGTGTTGGTGTGATAGCTGTTGTCTTCATAATTGTGCATAAGGAAAGCGGGGGAGTGAATCACCCTGCGACTGCATAAAACAGAAAAGAGACTTTACGTGGCATTGAAGACTTGAATTCTGAGCCCATCAGATATTTCAATTTGAAGACATTTCAGTTTGTAGCTTTATATCTGTGAATAAGCAGACGACAATCCGTCTCACTGTAAAGCGATTGTTTTTTTTGTTACATGTGACTTGGAATGTATGTTAGTTGTGTGTCCATCGTCCTATATTTGTTAGAAATACGGCAATACTTTCACGTAGTTCAGATATTCTATATTTATACTTTATATGGATGTTGTTTTGTGCTTATAGTTGTGATTACCATTTAACAAAATGTCCATGTGGTCAGAGCAATAAACAAAATGTTTGGTTTCAAGTTTCAAACACGTGTGTTCATTATGTATACAATAACTTATATATATACTACTACTTTTTTTAGAAGGCGAGAAATAAGCATTTTCCACAGTAAACTAAGTCTACATGTTTTTCACAGTTTGTGTGTGTGTATTTTTAACTTGGCAGCCAGCAGCCTAAAATAAGTGTGTGCGTCTGCGCTCGCACACAAATGTGTGTATGTGGCAGTGCTGATGTCGAGGTCTGTACATGCCACCTTCGAGCCTCTGACGCACTATGGGGGGGGGGTCACATGAACTTGAGTTCCTCAACTTCCTCACATATCATACATGTAGAGAACTCTCTGAATGCTGCAGTAGCGTTTATACTTCATCGTATGACGGAGCATAAATTAGGCATTAGCCTTCTGCAACTACTGTAGCAAATGCTGCTCACTTCTAGAAATCACAAGATTTATTGAAGGGCGTTACATTATAAATATTAATCATCACAAGAGCCGACTAGCCTGTAGAATAAAAAATATTCCAGCTGTATTAGTACCCACAACTGAACTCAAATGAAAGGCAGTGGGTGAAAAATATCTCTGTAGCATGGCTTCCTACAATGTTTGGAACACCCTTTATGTGACACATTACTCTTCAAGAGAGGCTTTCAGCACAGCCATCTGACCACATTTCTAGTGAGTACAGTAACATGATATGTTGTCCTTTGATTGTTACCTCAGTGTTAAGTTAAGCATTTGGAGGTCATCTGTGTTTTGGGGATTACTTATCCTAGAGATTGTTGAGTAATAATGTCCCCCTTCACCCCCCCCCCCCCCCCCCCCCCCTTCTCAGCTGTTACTGCATAATAAACAACACGCACACACACACACACACACACACACACACACACACACACACACACACACACTGTAAACTGTTTCCCCCTGCTGCTCAGCTGTTGCAGTGTTATCTCATGACTTGAGTTAGGGCCCTGACATAATGAGTTCAACACAGCATGTCACTCTCTGCCTGTCTGCCAGTCTAAACATGTCACCCTGCTTGTCTGCCAGAGAGAGTGGCAGTCAGACAGTCTCACTCTGCCTGTCTTGTCTGCCAGTCGCTCCATGCTTTACACTGCATGCCTTTAAATCTTCCTGAAAGTCAATGTTGCTTTTATATAATAACCTTTATCAGAATTTATTTTCCAGAAAATGTTAGTCCAGGGTGGTAAAAACTACGTTGTGAAGTTATTACACCATGTTAGTCCCTACAGGCAGTCATTTTTCATACTATTTCCTGCATACGGCTGTGGTATAAGGACGGCTGACCAGAGTGTATGGCCATACTAAGCCAAATGCTGACACCTAGTGCCCAATCCAGTTTATCTTGCATTTCTACGACAAACATTTCACATTTGGGCAGCATTTGTTGATTGTGATCATTTTGTTTTATAATTAGTGGTCTCAATTCAAAGCTCAAATTTAGCTGGCAATTTGCATAGTAAGGTGCTAACTGTTATGTCCTGAATGAAGGTTACAAGCGTCACAAAAAAGGAAAGGCAAGTCATGGTTAATCATATGACACAAATCACATGATCAGAGTGTACGCAACACCCGCCTCTCTTATCTGATTGGGTCAAATGTGTCTTTCTCCCGTACCATTGGGTGAGTGATGCTGTCGATCACACCCCAGTGCGGCGTCAAACACCGCAGACAGACTCCACTCCAGACAGACAGTAGTGTTGTTTAAATCAGTGACAGAGTAGATCATTATCTATTGGGTTTAAATCTTAACTAATGTATTGCCTTTCATGTAAATAATAGCCTCAGAGAGTGAGAACCATGCGGTCTTGGCACATTATAGCTTTATTTCTGTGGATTGCAGTAGTGGGTAAGAGAATAACTCGTCCTTTTGCTCTCGCAGTTGCAGTGTTGTGGTCATTAAGTCTCTTTGTTTCATATTTCATGATGTTATCTAACGTTAGTTGTTTTTATTCATGTTTAACCCCCATATGCCATGAAATGCCTGCTTTTCTCTGTACAGATGCACATGCCATAGTTTCAAGCAGGAAGTGGTTTACTGTAACATTTAGGTTATTGTGCTTTAAGGACAAATATTAGCAAACAATTAAAGTGCTTGCTTCATAAACATAGACTGGGAAGTTTTTGATTGCTTGCATTCACTTCACAGTTAGTAAATAGGCTAAAATACCTGTCATGCTCTACTAAATAACTTTTGTAATTTAATTATACACTCTACCCCCTTCCTCTGTTTCTCTTTGTCTATTTACAGCCACAGATGGAAAAGCTCTGCCTTCTCTTCCAGACTTTGGAAAGGCCTATCATGTAAAAGGTAAATGTATAACTACAGGATTTGACAATGGGTTACATCTGTGTGTGTGTGTGTGTGTGTGTGTGTGTGTGTGTGTGTGTGTGTGTGTGTGTGTGTGTGTGTGTGTGTGTGTGTGTGTGTGTGTGTGTGTGTTTTTTAAAGAATAATTACATTTAAACAAGCATTTTGACTGTGTTGCAGGAGTGATCAACTTGCCCTATGCCGAAATAAAGGAGCCATTTGAGGCCTGGTTTGATCTACCGCTGAAGTCCAGCCGAATAGATTATTACCATGGTAATTATGCTGCTGCACCTCTGATTCCTGAGTCAGACCGTTTGAGACCTTTTGTGTGCTTGAATTACGGATCTGAAACTGAGAGCTGATGTTTCAGGTCAAAGTGACTAGACTAGAGCGTGACAGTAGTTCAGTCAGCACCTTAAAGTATGTGTGAAACCCAGTGGTTAAGGATTGTGGGAGAACCTATTCTGCTGACGCATGCAGCAAATTGTTACTTTCTGCTGGGATTGCTTTTCAAGCAGCGTCGCCGTTATTCTCTTTTAGTTTTGTATTGCTTACTCTGTTTACTGATCTAAAGTGTACTTTACCATTTCAAACATGTGACTGATAACTCATAAGTCAGAAAGTGTGCATGTTGACTTAAGACTTTTGGAACCAATATGACCTGACCGCAGCATGAGAATAAGCAGTTTGAGGGCTGCAACTATGATTCTATCGATAACGTTTTCGATTAATGGAATACGGAAGTTTAATGGAAGTTTTTTTTCTTTTGTATGCATCAATGATTTGATATGAAAAATGTCAAATAGAAAATCGGTTAGTCTGATTAAACACTTAAGCCCTATTTTATACTTCATCATACAATGGTGTCGTGCAAAAAACAAGAAAAAAAGGCATTTCAAATGTGTGTCCCCAAATCGATGATTTTATGAAAATTGTTTATTTTTTATAATCGAATAAATTGATTTGTACGATTAACCATTGCACCCCTAAACAGGTCAGGTGTCCACATATCAGCTTGGGGCGGAGCAGCCATGGGGTACATCCTATAAAATAACCCCTGAGACCACAGAGGTGGAGCTGAATGTGATGAAGTGCTTCCAGGTCAATGGAACCAAGAATGAGACTGTTGCACCTCAGGGATCACTGCCAGATGCCCAGGGTTTCCAGGTGTGTTTTTCAATATATATTTTTGGGGCTTTTTCTGCCTTTATTGATTGATAGTAGATAGTGGAGATGGACAGGAAACGGGGAGAGGGAGACGGAGACGGGGAGTGACACGCAGCAAAGGTTGGAACGGGATTTGAACCTTCACCGCTTTATTAGAGCCTATATGTGGTATGCGCCTGGACTGCTAGCCCCTGTGCGTGTGTGTTTTGACCTCAAACATTTATAGCTTCTATTTGGATGTGCATCATGTCGCACACAGAAAATAGTCGATCTACAAGCTCACAGCGCGTTGAGTGACATGAGTTTGTAGATCTGCTATTTCTGCAATAACTTTCATCAGTATGTCAGTAAACCATGATGTCACTCAGCAATACATTTGGGAAGACTTGATCCAGGGAAGTGTCCATTTCTTCCCCCCAGTACCTTCGAATGGAGTACTATGGAGGCTCCCTGTGTGAGGTTTGGCAGAACGTGACAACTGTTGGACACAAGAAGAACACCTACACGCTGTGGGTGACCCGGTCAGAGGGTGGTGCAGATGGCAAGGAAGAACCTGCCACTCCCATCCACTATGAGATGATGGGTTACAACACACTGCTCGGGTCCCACTATGACAAATACCTGGTGGACTACAGGGAATTCAGCATACACTTGGACCCCAAAGTCTTCTCACTGCCTGACGGTTGGTGCTCAAGTCATGTTAGTTAAGGAGGGTTGTATAGGCTTTACTCCGGGAACGCTTCTGTCATTTTAGATTTCTTTAGCAATTTTTGGGAAAATCGTGACAATTTTTGCAAATATTTGAATATATATATTTTTTTAAAGGGAACATTTGACTCAAATCTTTGCTTCTGGGGGTCCCTATTACAAAATATCGGGAGATGGGGGTCCGCGGCCAAATATATATACATTTTGGGAGTCCTTGACATGAAAAAGTTTGAGATCCACTGATGTAGAAACATACGTTTTCAAAAAACTGTAGGATTTAGAAGACATTTGTAGAATCCCCAGAAGCAAAGATTTGAGTTACAAATGTTTTCACGATTTTTCAAAAGAAATAGCCAAAGAAATCTACAATGACACAGATTCTTTCCCGGTCTAAATGGGTTAAAATGCAATGAGATGGGCGTGGAGTGAGCAGCGATGGTGTGCAGAGGGACTCTTGCCATGTGTATTACTGTATAACAGTATATGGGGGTGTGTGAGAATATTTTGGATACTGATAAAAGTCTGATGTTAAGTCAGGGCAGATGTGCAGACTTGACTGGGGAATTTTACCTGTAGGGGGCACCATTGAGCCACATCAAGGGCATGAAATGTCCTTTGTTGCACACTTGCACAAGTGGAAGAAAGGTGACCAGGAAAGTTGTGTTTCAGCATAGACAATTGATTTGTATCAATTAACCAAAAAAAGAAAGAAATGTAATTTAGTGTGTTCTCTTTTAACTGTACTTTTCTCTTCTAATAATAGTTTTCTCTGTTTTCATAGGGATGAACTGTGGCCCGTTCCCTGGTCCAGGTGTGGAACACCACCTGTTGGCCAATCCAATGAAAGACCTAATTCACACTTCATCACCAGGCCACGCCCAGCGCGTGTTCAGCCACTTTAAGGACAAGTTCCAGCGAAGCTACAGCGATGAGAGGGAACACGAGAAGAGAGAGCATGCTTTTATTCATAACCTACGGTGAGACATACGATTACCGTTATGTTCATCTGTTATTAATTATAACTATATTAATATAGTAAATATAATTATTAAATGTTGTCTGCAAAAGAACATGAGCATGTTGGTGAAGAATTTCAGTTGAACACTGGATGAAAACATGAGAGGATTTTTTTAAATTAGCGTCACTGGTCACTGTCACTGGTTGCAATGCTACATCTGAAAATGTACTTGCTTTCACTATTTTACACGACAGATAGACTTCCAGTACGACTTATGTTTGGTGATCTCATCTACCAATGGTGCTTGTGTAGCAGCTAAACTTTCAGCCACAACCAAGATTCTACCAGTATTTAAGTGTCAAACAACTAGTGGCAAAACAACTAGTCACTCCAAAGGGGTGGGGTATGGTTTACAACTTTACATAAGACTGCATCAGTCTCAAATCAGTGTGTGAATTGAGAAGAAGGATTTCAGCTGTGTTTGGGGAAAACAACTTCAGCTGGTGTAATTCTGTGGCATTTCCTGTGGTCCAGGTATGTCCACGCTACGAATAGAGCAGGCCTGTCTTTCTCCCTGGCACTGAACTCGCTGTCCGATCGCACCATGTCTGAACTGACTGTTATGAGGGGAAGAAGACGAGGGAAGACCCCCAACAGAGGACTTCCATTTCCCTTGAAGAGCTATGAAGGAGTACAGGTCCCTGACTCCCTTGACTGGAGGCTTTATGGTATGTGTGTTTGTATGCAGGATTTAAAAAGAGAAAACGTACATCCTTTATAGATGTTCTCTGACTATCTAGTCTCCCTAAAGCTGCTCTTTGTTGAAAGATGACAATTAGAGGATCTGAACTGTTAATGTTTTGGTACTGTAGGTGCTGTGACCCCAGTGAAGGACCAGGCTGTCTGTGGGTCCTGCTGGAGCTTTGCTACGACTGGAGCAGTAGAGGGCGCACTCTTCCTAAAGGTGAACTGCTCTGCCAGAGCACAACCACTGGCCCCATTACATTAAGACTGATATCACTGCAGTCAAAAATGGCACTCATTTTGGCTTATGATTGCTATTACTGCATTCCAGTTATACATACATGCTATCTGTGTATTGCCCTCTTTCTGTCACTAATTTTTCATTTAAGATAAGATGAGCAGTAGATTATTTATATATTACTTATTTACTGGAGTGATTTTCAAAATGATTTGTCTACTTGAACTTGTCAAGATGCTAGGATGCTTTATTATTTATGCTCCGTCTGTTGATTAGGAATTGTGCAGTCGATCTGCTTACTTCAAAGAAGGGGAGGGCCCGGGGTGAAGGAACGGCTTGTGTCAGCTTGTGTGATGGGAAGAGAATGACTCCACTTGGATCCTGGACTTGCAGCACCAGTGAACAATGAATGTATATTTTAAGGTGTATGTACAGCATGAAAGTAAGGGGTGGATGGAGACTGTTCATCAGTGACAGTGAGTCGCTGAGTGTAGTCTTGCAAATTATTTTGCGGCTTGGATGAGAACAGGTCTGCGACGTGAAGCCACAGTGGTAGATGTTTGTAACTTGGCCAGTGCACAGGGAGCCAGCGTGTGCAGCGGCAGGAAGCATGACCCTTTAGTGCTGCATCCCCATCCCCCACTGCCATGTTCATAAACAGTCACTCTCTCGGGAACCAGTCTAGTGCTCCCTTCCCGTCACCTCACAGCATCGACCTAGCAACCTGCAGATAACAGCTGGTGTGGAAATGTTCATTAGAAGCCATTCAGTCTTGTCTGAATGGGTTCATACTGAGCCTGTTCAGCTTTCTAGTTGTCTGCTTTTACAGTTTGGTTTCCCTTTTCTTTGTTCGACCTTTTGCTTCATTGTAGTGTCTAAACCCCTGTCTTGATCTTCTTGCCTTTAGGATTCAATATGCTTGTGTTGGGACTTTTTGGGCCTTATGCATGCAGTATCATAATAATGATGCTGAGGGTGGTGAAATCTTGGGCATTTGGTTACTTGGTTATTTGGAGGAAGCGTAGTGGAATGCCTAGTTCTTGCTGTACATGAAATGAATGAATAATCTGTGGGTAAAATGTGATGGTGGTTTTGTTCTTTCCCCTGCAGACTGGTGCTCTCCAGGTGCTGTCCCAGCAGGTGCTGGTGGACTGTTCCTGGGGCTTTGGAAACAATGGCTGTGACGGAGGCGAGGAGTGGAGAGCTTACGAATGGATCATGAAACATGGAGGCATTGCAACAATGGAAACCTATGGTGCCTACATGGGGATGGTGAGATGCCTGATAGAATTTTCATTTTAGGGGGATACAAATTTATGGCATGATCTACTCTTCCTTTTTCTTTTTTGCTCTCCAAAACGACTGAAGTCAACAGTGAGCAGTACTTTAACCACATGAGCTTTAGCATCCCTATGCTGGGGCAAAAATAGCAGATCTACAAGCTACATATGTAGGGCAATATGACGTGGGGAGCTTGTAGATCTGCTATTTCTGATGAAGAGATTTGGTGTTGTGGGAAAAAAGGATTTGGTATAGAGCCCTGGGACCCCGGTCCACTAACTAAATAGGGTTTAAGTGGTTATGGTTCCAAAACAAGAAGGTAATTACCATAAAATTTCTCCAATACAACTTGTGCAGCATAAGCCTTCAGAAGTCAAACAATTTCACTGAGTCGATAGAGACTTTATTTCACCATTGGTTTAATGCAAATCTTCACCACAGGCACTGTTTTCAAACGTGCAAATGGTATTTTTGCTGCAGTGCTTACTCCCCTGAGCTTTTGGGGGTTGGAACATTTCCATAAAGGTGCTCCCAGTCACATGTTCTAAATAGGACACAGCAATGACTAGATAAGCCCGTTAATTTAGGCCTAGATCGATGAATACAACGGCTGCCAGAAGGTTCCTTGTTTAAACCTGGCTGCATGTCGAAGTGTTCTAGAGCAAGACACTGAACCCTTGGGCGCCTTGCATGGTTGCCATCGATATGGGTGTGAATGTCTACCGTGTGTGTGTGTGTGTGTGTGTGTGAAGTACATTGTAAAGCACATTTGAGTGGTCGGAAAGACTAGACAAAGTGCAATATGATGTACTGTATATGTAGTCCATTTACTATGTACAGTGTGAGTGTATCTGTATACTCATAACATAAAGACACCATAAAGTAGTTTATTAAGACCAGCAGAGGAAAGGCGCCAGACCGTTTTGCTAAATAATAGTTTTTGTACGTGATTGTGTACGTACGCACTTGCTTACTAATCCATAGGTGATACTGTGACTGTAACTATGTGTATATACTGTACATAGTTACTATATACTATATTTAGTGATGTGTGTACATGTTTTAAATGTGTATTTCACTTTCGAGTAGAACGGACTGTGCCACATGAACGAATCTCTGCTGACCGCACGTATCAAAAGCTACACCAATGTGACCTCGGGCGACGCTGAGGCTCTCAAGTTGGCACTCTTTAAAAACGGACCCGTGGCAGTCAGCATCGACGCCGGACATCGATCCTTTGTCTTCTACAGCAATGGAGTCTACTATGAACCAGCGTGTGGTGAGTTATATTTTCATGCGCACACGCCTACAGTTAAACACTGTTGGCTACTACTTTGCCAGTGACATCTCTCAAGTCGAGTCAGTTATATTTGCATAGCACAATGGTTCTCAACGTGGGGGCCAAGGAACCCTGGTGTTCCTTGATCAAGGACCACTGGAGTGCAACCCAGCTTGCAATCCAGCTAAATTATTCTTATTTAGGAACCAAATAAAAAGTTACGGTTCGGTAATATTGAAAGTGTACAAATGGAAGCAAATGGATCCTTACAGGTCCATTTGGTTTCAATTTGTCTCAATTTGTATGTAAAAAGCCTAAATGTTACAGTGCAGATTGGGTTACCACAGAAAAAACTATGTATCAAATTGCGGTCCATAGCCTAAAGCATATAAAAATGGGGGCCCTTGAAATGAAAAAGGTTCTGAATCACTGTTATAGCACATTAAACACAAAGTCAACTCAATGTTCTTCACATTAAAAGACATTAAAAACGTACAAACCAGTATACAAAATAAAGTAAACCTCCACCTCCCACCAGCACTCTCAGTGATGTGACAAGTATGGTCTCTGTATTTTGCAGGCAATAAAGCTGATGACTTGGACCACGCAGTGCTGGCAGTGGGGTATGGCACCCTGAAAGGAGAGCCCTACTGGTTAGTGAAGAACTCATGGTCCACGTACTGGGGCAACGATGGCTACATCCTTATGTCTATGAAGGACAACAATTGTGGCGTTGCAACTGATGCTACCTATGTCACATTGGCATAGATGGGTGTGCTTGTTCACACTCTTCAAACAGAACTAGTTATTTTGGTTTTGCTTTCAACGTTCTCCACTGTGCCACTACAGTATGTGAGAGTACCTGGCCTGAAGGTAAAACATGTGGATTAATAGATAGATGTTGTGGCTTTTTAATTTGTGCTGCCTGACTGTCCAACTGAGTTGGAAGATGTTGTGCAATGGATTAAGCAGGCCTTTTCAAGCATGGGTTTGGACATGTTTATTGGTAGTTTCGCATTGGGCAGTGCCTTCATTCCTGTGCGATGCGATGCGACAATGTGACACATATCCTCCAATTCTTGTCCTTGTGTTTAATCATGAGATGCACTAAAACAATGCATTAAGCTGGACTCATCACAATAAAGTTTTAGAATGTTTTTTTAGGAAATAGTTGGTTTCTGAACTACCTGTAGTTGCCTACTGGATTAACTGTATGGTCATTGCATTGTGCAGTAATGGTTTGTGTTCCCCGGCCTAAAGCATGCAGAAGAGTACCAGATCTTCCTACGCACACAAAACAGTACATGCACACACACTGAGATTAGATGAAATAATAATAATAATAAGAGCAACACCAATCAAAACATGACCCATGCAAAAGATTTTACTTTAGTTGTTGCAATCTTTTAATTGGACTAAGAGTAACTAAAATGTGTCCATAAACTCTTGACCGTTAAGTGATATGATGCAGCCTTTCACAGATCCAAGTCTAATGGCTAGGATAGTTTGTACTGCTTGGGATAGTATTTAAACAACAACCTACCTATACAAACATGCTGCTGAACCCTAATACCGTAACTATCCCCCATTTTCTTAACCTTTACGCTGACTTCAGCCATACCCCATTGATATATTGGACACTACGGTAACGTTAATGACTATGTTAACCCATTAAGACCGGGAAAGCCTATACGTTGTTATACGATAATAAAACCAGGAAAGCATCTGTGCCATTTTACATAGCACATTTTTTGAATAAAAAAATAGAACTTAAGTTTAGATTTAGAAGGTGTTTTTAAAATCAGTCTCAGGTCTAAATGGGTTAATGAAGGGCTACATAAGCCGTAATGAAAAAGGTACCTAGTACATCATGCAATGCAATCTCATTTAGGTTGTTTTAATTCTCTGGACTTGAATAAGGGAAATTAGAAAAGTATAAAAGCAAGCATTTTCCTGTACAGTACAGCAAAGATTCATGACAGTTAGTACAGCATATTGGTTACATCACTGAGGAGAGATGTCGCTAGTAGTCCATAATTGACAGTGCTATATTTTGAATTCATGATTTTACTAAAAGAATTTACCCTGTTTCTTTTTAAACAATGTTGATGTGTTCTATTTTTAATGTAAGGTGTGTTGAGACACTTTACCTTAACTCATTCAACATATTTAATATGTCGATGCCCTTTGGGTGAATCAATATAATTGAAATTGCTCCAACTGAAAAGTTAGATTATTAGATAATCAAGAGTGTAAAAAGACTACTGTTTATTCCTGATGTATGTGTTTACCTGCTTCTGGAATGTCTTGGCAATTGGATTGACTGGCCCTCTATATTTGTGCGCAAGCGGGATTTTGGCTTAGATCAAAAGGATGGTCTTGGTCTTAATCCCAATCCACACCAATGATTTGCAATGTAACAAGTTGCAACTTGCAACAGAATCACAAAACTGTGCTGACCTGCAACGGGGCAATTCAGACCACTACAATTTCTCTCTGCAACGAATTGCAGTGGTTTCTTTGCATTGCAAATCATTGGTGTGGACTGGGCTTATAGGCTTACATGGGACCCCTAACCGACTGGACGACTATATACGATGCTTCCCGACGCCAAGTCGGCCCAAAGTCGGTCTGGTCTGGAGACGCCTTAAGACTTTTTTGTATATCAGTTGAAATTGCATAGTAAATGTTCTGTGTCTGATAATAATGAGGGGAGAGGTGCCTACTGTAGTATGTGAGTATGAGTAAACACGCAAGCATGTGTAATTGCATATTGTCAGGATTGAGTCGCTAGACATTCTAACTCCTGCCCCTCTGTGCTGCTTTCTGGGCTCTCCTTTTTCGGAATTGACCTGAGGAAGACAAAGGAAAAAACACTTATGTGCATGAGCATTATTAGCAATACTTAGTGCAGGCTTTTCCATTGGAACCACAGTGTAGAGACCCAAGATTGAGTCACAAGCCACATAGTTGACAGATGAGCTTAAGGGATGGGATTGCTAACCACATGAACCCTATTCTGGGCATGTTATAATAGGCGAGCATTCGGCAAAAATAGATTTTTGCTCTTTTACATACAGCAACTTCTAAGATTTAAGTGGTTATTTGTTATGTCATGCTGGCACATGAGCAAAGCTTCTCATCAGAGGTGCATTACGTCCACTGGTTCATCTCAGCCTAATGACCAAGACTTGATAGACACTTGCAAAACAGCACTTCTGTTTCAATTTGGAACTGCACCATTCGTTCCTTTTACACTTTATTTCAGTCATTTGCATCTCTAATGAATTATGTGTAATTCCATGTACCAGGCATTTTTTGTATACAACCCGAATTAACCACTTAAACCTTATAAATGTTGTCGTACAAATAGCAAAAATAGCCACTGTCTGTACAAGCTCACAGCATGTGGGATCATGACAAGTGGTGAGCTTGTCAGAACGTGACGATTCTTGAAAGTAAAGGGATAAGGGATATTTCACTTTCAAACATGTTTGGGGTCATTTTTACGTCTACTCTGGCTTTTGTGAACACCCCAGACAGTTTTTAAGTTGCTTGATTCAGTATTTTGATATATTTGATATTCATTTTAACAGACACGCCCTCTTCCTATACAAACCCATTGTAACTTTAAACTCCATTTTAACCATGTTAGATTCATTGAAAACACCTTTTCCTTGGTTCTGGTGACTGATATACCTTCTAATGCGTGAGGAGATTTTCAATTACACGGTCTCCTCACGCATTAGAAGGACAATATCAGTCACCAGAAGAACCAAGGACAGGTGTTTTCAATGAATCTAACATGATTATAATGGAGTTTGAAGTTACAATGGGTTTGTATAGGAAGGGGGTGTGTCTGTTAACTCATCCAGTGCCACATGACATCTAAGACGTCCGTGCGCCACATGACGTCTAAGACGTCATGAAAAAAAAAAACAGAACCCAAGATTTGAAGATTTGCTGCCCATTCACTCTTAACTTAAAAAGGCTGTATCTCGGCTCCTAAGCACTTTTTTTTTTACAATGAATTTTAGCTGTGGCACTTAGAGCCAAAATTCCATAAATAAGCTGGGCACTGAATGAGTTAACATGAATATCAAATATCTAAATACTGAATCAAGCAACTTAAAAACTGTCTGGGGTGCCACAAAAGCCAGTGTAGACGTAAAGATGTCCCCAAACATGTTTGAAGGTGAAATATCCCTTTTTAATTTGTTTTAAAAAAGGGGTCATCATGGTACCTGGTGTCCCACTTCTCTACGTCCTCCACTGTGTCAGGAAGAGGCCTGCCTGCGGTTTCAGGCAGTGCCAGAGCTAGCACAGCGCCAAGCAGTGGGGAAGTCCCAAAGATGACCAGGGGTATGGTGGGGTTGTGGTCGTGAAGAATATTGATCATGGGGGCCAAAACACCGCCCGTCCTTGCAAACATAGAGGATACACCTATTCCTGTTTGCCTGAGAGCACACATGGAGAGAATGTGGGCAAATGCTCCATGAGACTTTGATGAGAATGGTTTTCAAAATCAACTTTGTTTTCACATCACAGGTTTAAAGGTGCAAAGAAGAGGGTGAAATTAGATTTTGTGCGAGCTCCATCATATTTGTATTTTTCAGAAAGGTGGTGGTGGTGGGCAAAAATCAAATCAAAAATCAAAGATATCTATATATCGTACATATATACAGTATAAAAAAGGTATGTACATGAGGATAAACATAAGGTGCAAAAAAAGTTAATAGAAACTCATTGGCAGGTCCACATAGAATGGTAGTCCATATAGGGCAAAAACTGTTTGTGTGCTTGTTTGAGGAGACAACACAAACACAGCCTTACCGCAGCACTGTGGGAAAGATCTCTGCAGTATATATATAGATTACAGCAAAGGAGGATGTTATACCGAACTTCCCTGCCATGGCGAGACCAGTCATGACATTAGGGTGATCTAGACGGAGGGATAAAGAGTGAGAGTTGGAGGGTGGCACAACAGGAAAGGCATTTCAGACAAATGATGTGTTAAACACCAGCGGCGGACTGGCCATTTGGCGTACCGGGCAAATGCCCGGTGGGCTGGCCCAGCGGATTTAAAAAAATATATTTTTGCTCCCGTTTTAGGATTATTACGGTCATTTCCGGGTGCACGGCCCAATTATTAGTTACGTTAACGTTTGGGCTGAGATGCTTTCCAGCAGGGGCCTCAGTGCGGCTGCAGAGTTCATGTGCACCACCCCCCGTTGACAAAACGGCCCGGGGGGTGGTGGGCCGGTTCGGACCAATATGTCAGGACTGAATTTTGGTCCCAGTTCGGCCCTGTTAACCACATTAACCTTGACATCCCTATTTGGCTTTATGTCATTTAGGCGAAACCACTCTCCGGCCGGAGAATGAAGCGGACAGTCCGCTGGACTTTCGTCTCTGTAAGTGTCTGCTTTCTGTTTTACACATTATGCAAGCACCTTTAGAGGAGATGAGAATTTGTTCTAGCGTCTGAAGAAATATTCCATGGATAAATTAGAAGGAGGACAGTGAGTTTTACACAGAACACACTGACACAGACTGACCTTCAGGAATAGTGAGCATGAGCAGGCAGGCGACACCTCCCATGGCCAGAAAGCCACTCTGGGAGAAGCGCCGGCTCCACGGCAGGACAAGGAGGACCAAAGAACGGGCAGGAATTTCAATGAGTCCGAACACAAACTGGGTCAAGTAGAGATTCGTCCCTAGCTTGGACACTCCTAGAGAGAGGCCGTAATACACCAGCACATTCACAAACCTTGTGAGAGAGGGGGAAAATAACGTTAATGAAGGGAGTGTTAGAGATTAAGGAAAAATAGGGATCTATGTTTCTAGTACATCGCGGTGTTGCTTGTCAAAAAGACCTGGTCTGCAAGATAGCAATGCATCACACTTCAGGTCTTTTTGGCAGGTGTATACATTATGTCACATCATATTATACTGTATATATGTATATTTCTCTATACAGTATATATATCCATATACATCTGTCTGTCACTGTATATATTTGTATTTGGTAGCTTGGTGTATCCAGTGGCTCAGTCGATAGAGCACTCGCCTTTGGACCACAAGGTTATGTCTGGGTTAGAGCCCATAGGCAACGCCAACTCAGCATATGAGAGTAAGACGTGTGGTAAGTAGGGGTCTAGCTTATTAAAAAGTGGATAGACACCCTTGTTGCTCGGCTGATGCCAAACTCTGACCTTACTTACTTAAACTTAATTTAACCAGGAAGTCACACTGAGATTTTACAAATGAGAATTTGCCAAAATTAAGCAGTATAAAACTACAGTGTCTGTCTGTCTGACATTATCTGTCAGACCAACAGGTTCACAAATTGGCAGAGTACTTGTGAATGAAGCATGCATGTACGCACACACACATTTACCAGATATAAAACAAGATGAGAGTCCTCTTCCTCATTTGAGGTGTTCGTACAAGATCTGCAGCAGAGTGGCTCCGCTTTTCTTGTCCTGCCATCTCACACTTTTCCTCCTGATGTGCATGCATGCAGGCAGGCACACACATGCACAGAAAAGAAGTTGAAAATGTCATGAGGTTTTGCTAGAATTTGTTTCCAACAAACCTTGTCGCATACAGCTTATAGAAGGGGTAACATTTGCGTTGATATTTCCTAGAATAAATAGTCTGCAAACAAGTTTAATGTAATAAGCAGACAGACACCTGTATGGTGGGAGGTAAGACACGGCCATTGACTAGAGCTGCCTTGCGCAGGAGAATCATGGCTTCCTCTGTCCTGTTGTTGGCCAACAACCACCTGGCAGACTGAGGGAGCACCCTAACATCAGGGACAGACAGATGGAAGGAAGGAAAGATGAAAGAATGGGTGCCAGAAATAAGTGGAGAGGCAAAGATCGGAGAAGAGAGAAGGAGAGGTATTATCATGTAAACATGTTCTTTCCTAGACAGAATATGTATAGAATGTATCTGCAATGCATTCGGTTGTAACTCTTATACTCATTTGTTGTGGGAATGTGTGGGTGCCTGTATTTTATATGTAGCTTTGCTTACTGCCACAGACCAATGTTGATACTTGTCTACTGTGCACAGCCACCCAAATCCTATTGAACCATGCAGTTGAGCTACAGGTGGTTTTGTGTGTGTGAGTGAGTAACTGGTTGACTGATTAACTCACTGGCCTGAGAAAAATGCAAAGTGTCAATGCAAATCAAGAGTGAGTGGCTGAGCGACTGTTAGAGGACTGTTATTGAATTGAAATCCTCACCATATGTAAAAAAATAGTAGGAAGCCTGGTGCTGATATAGCCAGTTGTAACATTCTCCAGTCTCGTATCAGGTATGCTACACCTGCTAGCAGCATGTAGCCCAGTCCAAAGGCATAGTCAGTGAATATACCAGCTAACATACGCCTCTGTGTGCACGTCCACTCAGTACCTATGGGGAGCGGAGGACAGCGAAGCAGTGCAGGGTTTGGTAGCAGAGGAGAGGAGAGGAGAGGAAGGTGTAGAAATTGGGACAAGAGGGAACATGATAGGTTTAAACTGAGGCAATGCTTGAAGCATGCAGGTACAGGAAAGAGTGGGAAGGGTTTGTGTTCTGGGTCGGACAAACTTGCCAAAAGAAAAAAAAAATAGCATGGCGCATGTTTTCCACAATTTCCAGCCTTATCTAATTTGGTATATTGTATGGCAAAGCAGAAAATAGCTCAATTCATTAGTTCGTAGATTGATATGTTGTATCAATCTTCCGTGCATGTGTCTCCATCTACGGTATATGCATGTGTCTCCATCTATATGCATGTACCAAGTACGAAGGCATTGATGATTACTCCTGATATGGTGGTGCCCACTACAAAGCGTAGAATCACGTAGATGGGGAAGTTGGGAGCGAAAGACGCAGCTACTCCAAACACTGTCTGAAGGGCCAGAGACAGCAGCAGAGCAACGCGACGGCCATACCTGGCACAGAAAGCAATATAGGGACAACATGAGAATACATTTTAACCTAGTGTGCATTACATCAACTGGAGAATTGGAAGGGTCTAAACCTTGGATTTTATACTTTATACTCTAAACAAGTATACAGTTTTTGAGATGAGATTCAGGTACCCTATAATCGTATAATATACTTACTATTAAGTGCAGTATACAGCCCTATGTAGAAGTAACTGTGTGTACATTGAACCAGTGAGTTGAAATGGGTCTATAATACCTGTCAGCCATGGCTCCAAACACTACAGCTCCCACCAACAAGCCAGACATATAGATAGATGAACCAAGACTGTTCAGCCAGGCCCTGTCACACACCAAGTCCCACTTTCAGATAGAGGGGAAAGGGTGAAGAGGAAAGATGTAATAGACATGAATTCATATTGGAGGACCCTGATGCAGAGTATTTGGGGAAAGCAATTAAGACATTTCTTAAGATGTACAGCAAAGTCTTAACAGAATATCCCTGCGCATACTTAATTGAATAATAACTTCAGCCCAACGCTGCAGCCAATTTAAATTTATAGAAACCTCGTACAAGCCTATATTCAACAGCCAGGTGCATTATCATGTCTTAGTTTTATTAAATCGTTCCCTCTTTTACAGCTGTTTGAATTGAGTGACCATGAAAACATAAATAATTCGAAAAAGCCTACCTCGGTGACAGTGCTGCTCTGGAATATAACTTTGCTATACACCCATCCATGCTCACATGGCGAGCGGGCAGTGTGGTTCTCTTTAAACAGGGCATCCGTGGAGAAGCAGGATGAGTCCGCTTGCGGGGCGCTAAGGTTCAGGCTGACCAAAGATGGAAGAAGTAGTAGGCTACTCAGATTTTTTTTTACTTACAGTAAATGAAATTTATACTGCTTAATTTTGGCAATACCACAATGTAGAAATACTCTGTTACAAGTAATTTTACTTGAGTAGGCCTAAAAGTACAAAAATATTGACATCAAAATGTAGGCCCACACACAATACAAAAGTAAAAGTACAAAATGTGTTAAACTTTGGAAAATAGCAGATCTGCCATTTTTGATTATCCAAAGTATAAAATAGGGCTTAACTTGTGTTTTATAAAATCTAGTGGCTAACTAGCTGTCAAATAATTGTATAGTGGCTAGTGGAGTAAAAAAGTAGGCTACAATATTTATATATATGTAGTGCATTGGTTCTCAAAGTTGCTATATAGTGTTTGTTCAGTAACAGGAGTCTCCCCGTCTCTCCAGCTCTTTAATAAACAGAAAATACATTTTCCGGTAGGGGTCAAAATCTCAGCCAATCAGGAGAAAGTACCCATTTTTAAGCTTCATTTTTATAGTGTTCCAGTTCCAATTTTGTCTTCTCATTTCTTAGTGTCATCACTTCCAATTTCACTTTTTTACTTTGTTGAATCTATATCCTGATTGAGTTCTCTATCCTGATTGGATAAAATTGGAAATGAAACTGAAACGAAAATGCATTTTCTGTTTTATAAAGAGCTGGAGAGACAAGGAGACACCCTTTACTGAACAAACACTCTATAGCAATGAGTAGCCTACTATCAGAATATAGAGCTATTTAACACTTATTTTAACCAAAGAAAATCACTTACCCTACCTTTAAAGAAAATAGCAGATATACAAGCTCCCAGCCCTTTACTTAGTGCCACGCTGAGAGCTTGTACATCTGCTATTTTTGAACATTTTTTGAAAAATGTTTTTTGGGAATTATCTTACATAATCACATAAATCTTCAAAACATTATGGCGGTCCGTGGCCAAATACATTTCAATTTTGGGGGTCCTTGACTTAAAAAGGTTTGAGAACCACTGATGTAGTGGACTTGAAATATGGAAATATTCAAATAAAGTAAAAGTTGTTCTTAAGTACGCTACTTAAGTAAAAGTACTTGGTTACCTTCCACCACTGAGACTGGCAGTGATCCTCAGTGAGGACAGATTGCCGGGCTTCTCCTGGCAGTGGTGAGGCGGTGTGGCTCCAGAGAAGATGCTCACCATCATGTGGAAAGCGAGAAGGGCCTGAGGTAGACAGATCCATACGTACAGGATCTTCTGGTATTTCCCAAACCCTCCGACCTCTTCTAGGATCTGGTCGAAATTCATCTCAAATCGAATTGTTTCATAGAAGAATCTAATATGATCGAATAGTACGCAAGCATATGGTAAATCCGATTCCCATCAATAGGATGGCGTTGCCACGTTGGGCTGTCTGTGGCGTTGCCCAGGATGTAAACAAGAGAATATAATTCCCACGTGGTCAGATCAGGTAAACACCTGCCACAGGGAGCGCTTCCACTGCACAGTTTCTCCTAGTCGCAACCAACTCGCAATTAATTGCTATGGCTTCACAACTGTGTGTGTGTGTGTGTGTGTGTGTGTGTGTGTGTGTGTGTGTGTGTGTGTGTGTGTGTGTGTGTGTGTGTGTGTGTGTGTGTGTGTGTGTGTGTGTGTGTGTGTGTGTGTGTGTGTGTGTGTGTGTGTGTGTGTGTGTGTGTGTGTGTGTGTGTGTGTGTGTGTGTGTGTGTGTGTGCGTGCGTGCGTGCGTGCGCGTGTGTGTGTGTGTGTGTGTGTGTGTGCGCGTGCGTGACAGAGGAACAGAGCATCGCAACACATTTTATTTGGAAAACCCACTGCTGCCATCTTGTGTTAGTTTTCACTCAGCACATGTTCTGAAAATTGACCGTTGCAGCTCATTAGCTTTTCATCATCAGACCCAATTAATTCAATAATCACGACATAATGATGTGTTGACCTGGAAAGCAATATCACCCAAGACTAACTTGTTTTTTTTAAGACAATACTTTTTAAGACAATACAAGCCTACTGGGAAATCAAACTCTATATGGGCATATGAAATGAGCATTCAAATATTAAAGGGTTTCTAAAATTCACCAGAAAATAAATTCAACATGACAACCACCACCCTAAAACTTCTTCTATGGGTCCCTTCCATTCTAACCCAAAACATTGGATAGCTTTTACCCAAACATGTTAGCAAAAGTAATTTCTGAAGCACTTTTGTTGGTCCCCTGGCCCTTACTATAATATATGAATGTGAAACATTCCCATCACGTCATTCGTCATCAACCAAGTTCCATTCATCAGCCTGCAGGGCGCTATTGGGTTCCTTCACTGTCCATCCTGGTCGAGGATACTCGTGACGTCACTGACGCTCCGCTTTGGGTGACACAGACAGACGGGGAGCAACAGAGAGAGAAAGGCATAGGGAGATCAGATGGCTGTCGGGAAGGAAGAGTGGTGTGAAGAAGTGAGTTAACGGATCATAAAATAAAATGTGACCTTGAGCACATGTTTGTAGAGCATCCCTGTCTGTCACCACGTCTAGACTTACGGACCTCCCCGTTGTGTTTACACTGCGGCTATACTCTCTCTCTACCGGGGACTGAAGTGGACCGCTATCCGGCCTGTGTCATCTCTACAGCATAACGTTCCGAACCACACCAACACGCTCCGGATTTTGCCCTTTTTGTTTGTTTTTTTACCAAAAAAACAGACCATCGTTTTGGATCAGTCGCTATTGTGAGTATATAGAGGCCTATTTGGGCTGCATTCATTTTAAACTAATACCCGATTTAAACTAATGTTAAATAAGCTCTCGAAATATGTATTTATCATCAACATCAATGACACATTTTACGACACAGAGCCGCATCTCTCTGACGCAACGTGATGTAGCAGGCAGCCTAGTTTAAGAAGCCGCACGACCCGCACCTCAGAACATATTCGTTCAAATGCGATGTTTACGCCATATGCATGCTATGGATGATGCCCCCATGTGACCATGAGGCATGGGCATAATCCATAGCATGCGTATGGTGTACATTTATGCCATTTTGGATATCATTATTGTCATGCTGCATTGATTCTGGACTACCCTACTGTAGGATAATTACATGGTAACAGGATGGGCAGATAGGGACATCTGGGCACCTCGATGTAAAATTGTCCAAAATGTTAAAATAATAAAAATACAAATACAATATTTGAAAAATGGTAAGTATAAAGTAAAGAATACATGATTAGAACATGCTTAAACATTAGACAATTAAGGTCTAATATTTCTACAAATTGCTACAAAACCTGTAATTTTGGGTCATAAACAAGAAGTTGAAGGATAAAATTAAGTCTGATAATGATGTAGGCCTACCGTGCATGTTCACATCAAGTATACATTCTAGACAGTTTTTCAATATATATATATTTTTTAACATTTTTGACAAAATAGCCACTTTTACATTGAGGTGCCCAGATGTCCATAGTGCCCACCTATCCTGTATCCAATTAAATAATCTACAGAAGGGGAGAGAGGGACTTAATGGTCAGTGAAATGATGAGACTAAATAGCTGTAGCATACCTTGGACCTTGCTGCAAGTGTTCTGGAGGATTAGGCTATTTGGTTTTCAACCAGCTGACACTTGCTAAATGTATTTGCTTCTGTTCATGTTCACCTTTGATTCCTGATTGTGAGCAAGGGATTATTCTGATTTCAACAGTGTAGGCCTATTAAGGTGTGTGACTGATAATCCAAATGTCCCTCATTCTCTTTGCAAATTGAAGGCCAAACCATATTTCATCTACACATATAGTTCGGGACCAAGGTTATGAATATGATAAAAGGCTTTAGCGTGGAAATACATTTTCTGAGTCAGAGGTGAGGATTTGTAGCTAGCTCTAGTTAACAGCATGCTGCTGCAATGAGAAAGGCATCCCAAGGTGACGCTGTAGAGAGTTATGTAGCAAGTGCTGAGGCATCAAAAATCCTTTCCCAATAGGTGATTGTGTATGAATAAATGTGTGAGGAAGTGCATTGTTTTATTTTCATTCCACCTTAGTTGTCAGTCACACAATACAGGATACAAAAACACTGATAGTACCTGACAATACTGACTGATGCGAGTGTCCTTGTACTACTACATCATGGTTGGTGCATCAGCTGTAAATCTTTTTATGGTTTGACAGATGCACTCATCTTTCCCTAGGTGTATTATTCTCTTATGTAAGTGAAGCATCACCTTTACAGGCATCCAGCTGTGTCCTGTTCTGCAATGAGAGGACACATGTGCGCATGCACGCACGCACATGTGCACGCAGCCGCGCACACATTCATTCACACACCTTCCCTCCGGTTCTAGTTTCCTCTTTCAGATGTCTGTTCTGTTTAATCCCAGTCTTCTTCACACACAGATGAATTTCACAATGCAGAAGTCTGATGTGTTCACTGGCAGTACATCTGCTGCAGTGAGAAACGGATCTCTGCAGGGTGAGGGCAGAGTGCTGCAGTGATGTTTATGAACCCTTTCTGTACATTTGAGACAGACTCAGATAGGACTCAAATCCCTGTCTTCCCAACCCAAGCTAAAGTACCAGTTTGTTAGACAGAAAACCCCTTTCTTTCCTCAAAAAAATATTCTACGGTATTTCTCCTTTACCTGGATATGGACGGTGTAGAGAGAGGAAAGTGAGTGACTAAGGGAAGAGAGGAAGGCCAACTTACTGTACAACACAGGCCCTTCTATCAGAACCGAACCTGTAGGGCATTGTTGTGGGTTGTCGACAGAAGATCCAAATAACACGGTTTCAAGCCAAATAAAATCTCATGACTGAAAACCTTTGTTAGGCCAAGTCCCAATCTGTGATTGGTGAAACTGAGTGTTTCCTAAACAATAAGAAGAATGTACAGTAGAATGATGATGTTTTGTTCATATTTTTCTCCAGCTCCAGTTGAAGGAATTGCAGATTGAGGCTTTAACCTTTGTTTTTACGAAATATCCGAGACTATTAGGGTTCTTGGAAGATGCTTCTGGACTTGCATTCTATAGCTAGTTTGACATCTATTCTATTGCTAGTTTGAACACTTCAATTACTCTTTCATCTTAAAATAACTAATAACCGAAAATAGCTGACGCGTTGTGAGCTTGTAAATAGGCTATTTTCGGTGCACGACATGATGTCTTGGAAGACTTCTGTGGAATCCAAATGACTGAAATCAGTTGTGGCGACTGAGAACTTCAATCCATGAAATAAAATGTATTACTTATTGAGGTTACACAAAAAAAAATCAAGTTAGGCTAAATCAGGTAGATCCAGTCTACCCAGCTGAAAAGTAGTTTCTGCAGTGGATGTACTGTATGTGGTGGCTGGTTGGCAGGCTGCCCAGTGCAGGGTCAGCAGTTACACTGTTGTTAGAGGCTTTGTAGGGAGATTCAGGACAGGGTCACATGCTGATCAGAGTGGATTGTGGGTAATAACATGTCTTATCTAGGGCTGGGCAATATATCAATATTATCTCAATATTATAATATGAGACTAGATATCATCTGGGATTTTAAGCCATATTTTATATTTTCAAACATTTTCAAAAGTAGTGAAAATAGCTCACAAGCTCACAATGCATCAATATTTTTGTTTCTATTTTATTTTTAATTCAAAAGTAATTGATATTATCATGACAATACAGTATTATCGACATAATATCGATATTGAGGTATTTGGTAAAAAAAATATTGTGACGTTTGATTTTGTCCACATTGCCCAACCCCAGTCTCATCTCTCTTCAGACGTTTCTGTCTTACTGTCTTTATATTTCTTCCTTTGTATCTATCTATTTATCTATCTATCACTCAATACTCACACCTCTCTCCTCCATCCCCCTCCTCCCTTCCAGGTTGCTGTGATCTCAGATCCATTATCATCTGCCAGAGGAGCTGCAGCTCCATAGGCGCATGGCAGCTGTTCCTCCACCCGAGTGAGAGGTGAGCCAAGCTGGCCTCCCCGGCCCCCTCCCTGACCCCAGCCCCGGACCCAGACCCAGACCCAGAGCCTGGCCAGTGCCCTCTCCAGGAGGAGCAGTATGTGAGTGAGGGGGAACCCAGTCTGCTGGACACACTACCAGCACCACCTGGCTGTAGGGATGCTGAGACCATCACAGGTGTGTGTGTGTGTGTGTGTGTGTGTGTGTGTGTGTGTGTGTGTGTGTGTGTGTGTGTGTGTGTGTGTGTGTGTGTGTGTGTGTGTGTGTGTGTGTGTGTGTGTGTGTGTGTGTGTGTGTGTGTGTGTGTGTGTGTGTGTGTGTGTGTGTGTGTGTGTGTGTGTGTGCGCGTGTGCGTATTGTGTGTGAGTCTGCTGAAAATATCAAAATACCTGTGTCACATCATGACATAGCTTCTCTCTCTTTCTCTCTCGTAATATTTATTCAAACAGAAAAACCCACAAACAACCTATGAAAGGTTCAAGCACGTAGTCTTAAAGCTATGCAAATTATTATCTACTACACCACATCACATGTGGACACACAGCTATCACAAGTCTATGTAGTCATTCTCAGAATGCACAATGCAATCTTTGAAAGCTTAAGAATGTTGGGATAACGCTATACAAAACATTATCTATGCCACATTACATATAAATAGCTGTTTTTAACAATCTGTGTCATTCTCACAGAGCGCAATGCAGACTTTAAAAGGTTAAGAATGTAGTGATATAGCTATACAAACCTTTGTGTACGCCACATTGCATACACAATGTGGCGTACACAAAGAAAACCCTCTTGATTCTTGATTGATTCTAGCTTGTTTATACAAGCAAGAATCAATCAAGAATCAAGAGGGGTTTCTTTGTCACTTACTCAGCTACTACAAGCACGAAAAAAGCTTGTAGATCTGCTGTTTTTGGTGAAGAGACTTGGTGTACTGTAGGCTGAAAAAGAACGCACCAAGTATAGTTTAACTCGGGTCCGTTTTACTAAGTATAGAGGGTCTAAGTGGTTAAACTGAAGTGACATTGATAAATTCTAAATATTATCAAAGTATTCTGAGGCACCCCTGGCTTGGTGCTAGGGTGCCACGCAGGCATGCAATGCTCATTTGGTATGTTCTTGCACTCTATTTCAATGACGTGACGCGCACGTCGCTTAACACCTACACTGCAAGTCACACAATGGACAATTGATATGCATCTAGGCTTATTACTATGTTCATTTTGCTAGGTGTGAGTCGGGAGCCTTTGAAAACTTTGTTGAGGTGTGAATTTAAAGTAGTTTTAAATATGCGTGTGCCTGCGTGTGCTCCTGGTCAAATAGGTTCCGGCACGGCGTGCAAGGCCGTCCAGTGAGCATTGCACCCCTGGTGCCACGGCACCCACTTTGAGAAGCCCTGTTGTTAATTAAAGCACCCAATGACCACTTATAGTGACTTAAAATCGTACTATATCACATTATAACAGTGATTATAATGCAGTATAGAATATTTATAATGTAATACAAGTATGAGAACAAGTATTATAATACACTATGATCCACGGCAAAATACAAAGTCAGTGAGTGACCAGTAACTATGAGGTATTATAATACTTAACCTTATGAGTCATTATAAGAAGCTTTATATTGTGTGTATGGCAGGTACGTATGATGAACTCCTTATGGGTCTGATATCTTTAGCAGAAATGTCAAATGTGCAAAAAAGCACACAAGGGCCCTATCTTGCTTGGCGCCTTATCCCTTATGCCTAACCTACCTTATTAGGCATTTTTTATTATTTTGAAAAACATTTTAAAATAGTGAAAAAAGCCGATCGACATGTTGTGAGCTTGTAGATCAGCTATTTTGCTATTTTAAAATGTTTTTCAAAATAATACAAAATGCCTAATAAGATTAGGCATAAGGGATAGGGCCTATTAGGCTACCTTAAAATCACTAAAATCGCTAAAATCACATGTCTGTTTCACTTGTGTGAAATATGTACATGAATGTTAGAAAACGAAACATCCGTCGTGTATGATCTGCTGCTGGGGCTTATGACAAAATAAGCAAGACATCCTAAAAGGATAAAGTGAGTGCTGGTTATCTTTTCTAAGATACTATTTCTGCTAGACACATGCACCCGATACACGTGAACTACTCTTCTGATGAGTGCTCGCCTGTCTCTTTTTCAAAATATGTACATTTGAGCATCTGATTATAATTCTTGTTTTATTTTGTTTTTGTGATGGAGGAGAGAATAAAGATTGATTCTGATGATGTGACTGAAGTGGTGTACTGCCCTCTCCTGGTGGATTTGTAGAACTTAAGCAGTATGGTGGTGGTGGCTCTCTTGCATTATCACAATCGATGTGTCATTCTCAAAGAGCGCAAAGTCCACAACCACCATGTCCATTGCAGTTCTAAAATCCACCTGTAGTGGGCCGTACACCAGTCAGTCACCCTCCCGTTTGTATGCGAGAGCTGGCGAAAACTTCTGGGAATTCAGATTACATCATCATAACATAGCTTTATTCTCTCCTCCCTCCCTCTACGTCCTTAGATGTGTGTAACAGCACTGACCTACCGGAGTTTGAGATCATCAGTCTTCTTGAAGAGCAGCTCCCGGTGTACCGGCTGAGGGCTGACACCGTCTACGGCTATGACAACGATGACTGGCTGCACACTCCCATCCTCTCGTCGGATACAAGCATCGACCTGACCACTGAGCAGATAGAGGAAACGCTCAAATACTTCTGTAAGTCCCACGTGGAGGCGGTGTGTGTGTGTGTGTGTGTGTGTGTGTGTGTGTGTGTGTGTGTGTGTGTGTGTGTGTGTGTGTGTGTGTGTGTGTGTGTGTGTGTGTGTGTGTGTGTGTGTGTGTGTGTGTGTGTGTGTGTGTGTGTGTGTGTGTGTGTGTGTGTGTGTGTGTGTGTGTGTGTGCGCGCGTGCGTGCGTGTGTGCTACTCTTGCATATTAGGCCGATCAGCATTATAACTTCAGTCTTGTGACTGCAGGCCATGGATCTCAATCTTAAATGTACAAAGACATCAGGTAACAGACAATAAACAGCACATACTGTACATCAACAGGAAAAACATGAAAGGACAAAAAATAAAAGCGCAAAATGAACATGAGCTATTAATATCTGTAAATTTAGCAATTATACTGTTGTGTAAGTGTAACAATTTGAAGCACACTTCTTTAACTCTGTTTGAAATACAGTATTTGTGAGGTAAGAACCAAACTCTCTTCCAGTCCTTGTCCATGATATGAGACCTCCAATAAAAGCTCCCCCTTGGAACGACAGTCTTTCCTTTCTGAAGAGATTGACGAATATAGCTGTTGGTAAAATGTTTGTCCAAAAGTCCAATTTCATTCAACATCAGCACAGACAATATTCCTATTACCATAGTATAGATGATTTTTAACCAGTTGTATTATTCCGCTGGGTATCGCACAAAGTAATGATTCATATTCTTTAAAAAGGGATTGGAAAATTGTGAACAGCCATACGTTGCTCATAGGAGAGCACATTGCCAAAATCTTCAAAAAGGCAGAGAACATGGTTTATGTCTCTATGGAACCATTTAGGAAGGAACACAGACTTGTTTCTAATAAATATAGCACTATTATTCCAAAGTAACGACTTGTGAGGTGAAAAGTTGTGTACATGTGTCAATTTCCAAGCCAATTCTCAAATACTTTTTCAGATTTGTCAATGGCAACGATGTCATCTTTGTGAATAAATAATCGGCAATAGCCACCCAGCTGACCTTTACTACTAATTAGCCACTTACAATGTTTTCGTCCCTACATTCATCAATGTTATCACATAACCCAACAGCCACAAATCACAAGAATCTTCATGTCCACGCACATTTAATGTCTTAAGTCAGTCTTTAGCACCTTTGACACAGTTTAGAGTTCCTTCTTTTGCCAATGCATGCACCACAACTATAGCCTAATACAGTACCGGCGTGACATTACAGACATCTACAGTTGTTGAACAAGAATGCTGGATCTGATTTTGGCTAGAATTGCAAAGAATAGAGTACTTTATTGGCAGCAATTGAAAGCACGGTATCACCAATTAAAAGTGCCAAAATGGATCAATCACAAAAAAGCTGAAGCTTGTTTGTTATTTGATCAGGACATCCCTACTGAATGTATAATGATCCCTATTATAATGTTTTTATTAGTATTTATAATTTATATGATATCACTTTCCACCATTGTCCATGAAACCATACATGTTTCACATGTACAGTTTGAGCTGGAATCGCAAATTTGGCTCCTTGGGTTGAGAACACCTCAGGCAAAAAATGGACCATGTAGACTCAACATGGAAAATGCCATTAAAAACATTGAAAACCCAATTTCAAACATTGACAACAAGGCAGGCGTACCATCATAAGTGGGCTCTCCCTCCTTTTCTCCCTGTCCATCCCTCCCTCTCTCCCCCTCTTTCCCTTCCCCTCACTCTCCATATGCCAATTTGCGTTGAAGCGCATTTCCAGTCCATATACAAGCATATCTGCGCACCCGCCACAGACAGACACTAGTCACCGCACTCCTGCCACAACTTGAACTTTATATAGTAGATAGAATTATATAAATGATAAGGGTATGTGTAGTATAACTATCCTTTTGTTTCTTCACCGCCTGTATTTTCTAGAATATTAATAGATCATGTAAACAATACAGCTGGCAGATTTGTTTGAGCTCTATGGCAAAGAATATGAAATCACAATAAACGTAATGTGGTTGGGGAAACATGGAGTCACCATATGACCTGGAGGAAGCCAGAGAAGTGGTTCCCAGTTGTTATTTTAAATGTTGTGCATAATGGAACTTGAGCATGCACTTCTGCTTTGTGTGTGTGAGTGTGATGTGTGCAAGCGTGTGTGCGTGAGAGAGGGTGAGAGAGGGAGAGAGATGGAGAGAGCTAGAGTGGGAGGAGAAAATCACCATGGTAACTGTTGCTGTAGGTGAATCGATGCTGTGTGACCTTCAGGCTAGAGGGAGAAAAAGCCGAGAACAGAAGGGTGTGGAAGAAAGAGGAAAACAAATCAAACAAAATAAAATAGGGCAAACTGATGGAAGGGGGAAGGGGTGTGTGTACCATTAGCACTTACGCTGGTCCCTGATTGGTTCCCTTTCCTGTCCTCTTCATCCAATCCGAACATGAAGATTTCGGCTTTGGTTTTTCCCTCCGACTCAGCAGCAGCTGTTGTTCCAAAACAGATTCTCTCTCTCTCTCTCTCTCTCTCTCTCTCTCTCTCTCTCTCTCTCTCTCTCTCTCTCTCTCTCTCTCTCTCTCTCTCTCTCGTATAGTGTGGGTCAGGGTGTACATAATTCAGTCTGTGTACAGTAGTGCTGTGTTGGAGCAGAAGTGAAAGATTTAGAGGATCCTGGGAGTGATACTGCAGAGAGTTTCTACTGGAGAAAGTAAGTGCTGTTTAAAGAGTTTCCCATGGATGGACTGCTGATAAATCCTGGTTCTGTCACTTTGGTAACCAGAGGACATATGGACAGTGTAAGAGCAGGATGGACAGACTGAGAGGACACCCATGTATACCGGATACCTGGTGCTGTAAAGAGGACAGGGATGGTAAAGCTGTTGTGGTTTTGTCATGGAAGAAAGATAAGAGACATATTTGCTTTGATGTGATTGAATATGTTGCTTTGGCATGTTGTATATATCTATACATTAGATTAGGGGTATCAAAAGCTGATCAGACACTGATAGCAGTTTTTACCAGATCTTTTGTAACACCCTAAAGTATATAAACCGTTTTTAACGTTTTATTGGAGTTCAATTCACTGGCATTGTTCATCTCATTAAGAGGATTTTACTGAGCCAGTGTGACTTTGACCTCACCCGGTTTTGACATCTCTGCCTCAATTGCACACATGCACAGTTACTGTATTCAGATTATACCTCGTGGGTTCCAGTGGTTCAACATTCATCAGCAGAGCTTGTGATATGCAGGCTAGAATGGACATTTGTTTCTTGCATAGTCTTTCTAATTTGTAAAAGTGTGACATTAAGTTTAGATGAAACATTGTCAAGTTTATTAAGTTCCCTAAAAGTCACCCGATAAGTAATGACATCGAAGTGCAGGTTTAAGAATGTGCAACTCTGGTACATCATTGACTGGATTCACAGAGTCAATACCACTTCCAGGGAATAATGAGGACAACAGAATCCTGTGTGCACCATGGAAAACATTCCCCTCTCAGTCCATCCCACTCCATTGATTGATATACTAATTCCTCGATGAGACCTCACACAGAGTTCAATAGCCAGTTATCGACCAAACCTTACTTAACTTGTTACATAATTCCGGCGTTCGTTTAGTGATATAAGAGCGCGTGTGTGTGTGTGTGTGTACGCAAGTGCATGCATGTTAGCAAGGACCTAGCAAGGACCTCCTAGGGATCCTAGGCCTGTCACAATTATTACATAATTGCCTAATCGCGAATTTGAGATAATCACAATTATCTTTTGCATAATCGTCATAATCCATGTTCCACGTAAAAAAAAGTCATATATTTTCTATAATTTTTTAGAAATTATGGAAATAGCTGATCTACAAGCTCAAAGTTTTGAGCTTGTAGACCGGCTATTTCCACTATTCATGTTTTTCAAGTATAAAGTAATTAAATATGTATGTTATTTGTCATAACTGCCCTGTGCAACTTTTGTTTACGAAGCCTAAAAGCCAAACAGAAATGTTTATTCGTAATGTTCTAATATTCAATGACAGCAACACAACATAAATCATCAATTTTGGTCCCTCTGCTCTCCCCTGTGTCCCTATTGCTTCCACAGTGCTATGTGCAGACAGAGTGGGCCAGATGACAAAGACCTACAATGACATTGACGCTGTCACACGCCTGTTGGAGGAGGTCAGATGCTGATACTCTCCTCTCTCATTTAACTGCACTGAAGCTCTACTACGTATAATCTCTTCATATAGCTTTAGAATTTACTCTGAAATGTTGACTATTTTCAATGTCTCATCTCTTCCGTCGATCAATCCTGGTCTTTTGTCAGTGACTCTATTCTATGTTATAATTCTATTGTAGAGTATATATTCGGTTTGCATCTATTGCATCTAACTCTTTATTGAACTAGTTTTATTTTCCTTCTAGTACATCAAGTGTTATTGCACACACATTCCCACTACATTGAGGAACAATTGCCACCCTTTTCACATTGGCCTATTATATTATGTATCTCTGCTGTCCGGCAGAAACCAACCTAACTCCAAAATGTTCATTTTTCAGGAAATGGAAAAAGGTGGAGTTAGGAGGTTTTGTTCATCATTGATAAGAACAGCTGAATGGACCTCCAAGCTCACAATGAGGTTGGAGGTCAAAAGGGGGTGGAGTTGGTTTAGCAAAAAGTTTGAGGATCCAATGAAGTTAGCTGGTTTTCATTGGTTCAATATTTGTTTTACCAACACACGGACGTAAAGGGTGTTCAATGGCCCTGATTTATGGAAAAAAATGCAAAAGCGTCAAAATGGAGTTAGCTGGTTTTTGCCGGACAGCAACGACCTACATATTATATTTTTTATATTACTCCTACAGATTTTGTCCAAACATCACGCAAATCGGTACACATTATCTCTATAGTCATATGAACAAGGCGGTCCGATTTTTCATATTCCATCCTGATTGGTGAATTTTGAACATTGCTGGCCCACAATAACCTACCTACTGTAGAGTGTTGACTGTTCGCCGCTTCACCTCCCAATGTATGAATGAATGAACCATTGTGGAGCGCTTTGAGTATTTAACACAGTTAAATACTCAATGAACAGTACAATGAACGAAGCATCCGAGCTAGGAAGAATTCAGCTCAGCCGTCCGCTCAAATGTTTTCAGCATGTGATCTCTGTGATCTCTCTCCTCTCCTCTCCTCTCCAACCAATAGAAAGAGAGAGATTTGGAGTTGGCTGCCAGGATTGGTCAATCGCTGCTTAAGAAGAACAGAACTCTGACTGAGCAAAATGAGTATCTGGAGGAGCAAGTGGGCCACATCACAGAGGAGGTACACGCACGCACGCACGCACGCGCGCACGCACACACGCACGCACGCACGCACAATAAGCAGTAAGCACACACATACATAGTATACTTGAACTTGATTTGTTTATTAGGTGGCCCAGCTGCACCATGAGCTGAACCTGAAGGATGAGCTCCTTCAGTTTTACACCAATGCTGCAGAGGAGAGCGACGATGACACCAGCAGCTCCCCAACGTGAGCCTCTTCCTATCTGCAACTCTATTTGTAGCCACCATGTACAGTTATTCCTGTATAACATATATTATAGTTGAACTGATCTGTCTGTCTGTTGTCTGTCTGTTGTCTGTCAGGACTGGTAGGAAGACTAAACTGGGGACTGCTTCGGGGGGCTTTGGGAACGACACAATGCAGAGAAAACTGAAAGAGCTGCAAGACGAGAACCTGTCTCTCCGCTCAGAGGTGTCTACTGTCTACCAACACACACGCACGCAAGCACGCACGCACGCACGCACGCACGCACGCACGCACGCACGCACGCACGCACGCACGCACTATGGAGATGTATGCAAGCATACACACACACACGCGCATGCACGCACACACACACACACACACACACACACACACACACACACACACACACACACACACACACACACACACACACACACACACACACACACACACACACACACACACACACACACACACACACACACACACACACACACACACAGGGAAGGATACATGTGGTGTAATGCATGTGTGTGTGTGTGTGTGTGTGTGTGTGTGTGTGTGTGTGTGTGTGTGTGTGTGTGTGTGTGTGTGTGTGTGTGTGTGTGTGTGTGTGTGTGTGTGCAGGCCAGCCATCTGAAGTCAGAGACGGAATCCTACGAGGAGAAGGAACAGCAGCTTGTCAATGACTGTGTGAAGGAACTCAGTAAGTTCTCATCTCTCTCTCCTCCTCGCTCTCTTTATCGCTCACACCCATTTCTCTTCTTTTTTTTTTTACTTATCTCTCTTTCTCTGTTCAGCTCAATCTCCGGCGGAGATCATGAGTTCACCCCTGTGTGTGTGTGTGTGTGTGTGTGTGTGTGTGTGTGTGTGTGTGTGTGTGTGTGTGTGTGTGTGTGTGTGTGTGTGTGTGTGTGTGTGTGTGTGTGTGTGTGTGCGCGTGTGCGTGCATTTGTGTGTGTCTGACTGCAACAGCTCTGCCATACTACTAGGCAGATCGCCAACTATGTCATTTTTTTTATTAATTTATAAACGCTATGGCATAAGCATCTGACCAGGCTAGCCAATTACAATGCTCCTGTGCCATTTGGCTTATAGGATGTACCGGAACTAGCTGTTCTTAGACATGCAAGTTTGCAGGCACAAGCTTAACACCAAAATATATATTAATCGTGACAACATGCCCCAGAACCCTCAAATCACGAAAGGTTCTGTCTGTCTCTCCCTATCTGTTAGGGTTGTCCAGTCTCCAGATCTCCACCATAGCAGAGGAACTGGCTCGTAAGACCGAGGATGCTGCCCGGCAGCAGGAGGAGATCACACACCTCCTCTCTCAGATAGTAGACCTGCAGAGGAAAGCCAAGTCTGTAAGTAGCAGTAACACACACAACCAATAACAGACGAGACAAGACAAAGCGAAATGAGGCAAGATGAGACGATATGATTTGTAATGAGACATGGCGAGACGAGACGAAATTAAATGAGACAAGATGAGATGAGACAAAATTAGATAATTTTGCATAACCTGTGTGTGTGTGTGTGTGTGTGTGTGTGTGTGTGTGTGTGTGTGTGTGTGTGTGTGTGTGTGTGTGTGTCCAGTGTGCTGTGGAGAATGAGGAGCTCACTCAGCACCTGGTGGCAGCTAAAGATGCTCAGAGACAGCTCACGTTCGAGGTAATGCCAGCCCCCGACCCCTCATCTAACACACACTTTCACTCACTCACTTTTTTTCTGTGTGAAATGGACTAATTAAAGCTTGTTTGAGGTATCAAGTAGGGTCTATTGACATCCACACAATATTTACTATTGTATTTCATATTGTATGACCGAAATATACCATTCATTCATTATTTGAATATATAAGTGGTGTAAACAGCTGACATTGCCACGGCTAACAGGATGTTGACATGCGTTTTCCACGTCTCCCTGCAACAATAGAATGTTGAGTGTGTCTGTATGACATAAATGTCGTGTGTGATGCTAGGTTTACCTAAGATCCTTTACTACTGAGGCACTACACTCTCTTACAGTGTAGTGTAGTGTCTTACTGTAAGCTGTAAACTCTGGATAAAAAGCGTCTGCTAAATGCCTAAATTGTAATTGTCTGTAATGAACTCACATGACGTTGGCTGTGTTTCAACGATAGAATGTTGAGTGTGTCTGTAATGAGCTCATATGATGTTGGCTGTGTCTCAGCTTACGGAGCTGGAGCACAAGTACATGGAGTGTATTGAGATGCTTCATGAGGCCCAGGAAGAGCTGAAGAACCTGAGGAACCGGAACTATCCTGCCGGAACTCCCCGGCGCTACCACCCCCATGGCTTCTACCCCATGGTGAGACAGAGAGAGAGAGAGAGAGAGAGTGTGTGTGTGTGTGTGTGTCAGAGGTCGCGTTAGTCCGGTAATTGACGGTTTTGACAGATTTTTTATGACAAAGACCGGAAAATATAAATTTCTCCAGAAATCCTGACCGGCTGACAATGACACGGCAGTTCATTAACTATCACCGATAACATTAAATAAAATAAAATCGGCCAAAATCGGCTATAATCGATTATGTTACGTCACTGCATCGACACATAATCGTGCACGTGCACGGCGAATCGCGATGCATTGTAGAATAGATAATTTTCCAGTTCCACACATCTGTGTGTCTGTGTGAGTTTTAGGCTCATTGCGAACGCGGAAGGAGGCGAAGCCGCGCCTCCGCCCAAGTGGAGCATACTATGAAACTCTGCTCTCATTGTGTCTCTGTCTGTTTGTCTGTGTGCAGTATGTGTGCACTGCACTGCCTGTGTGCAACCAACAGAGTGGCGCCAGAGTGCAGTCAAAACACACACACACACACGCACACACACACACACACACACACACACACACACACACACACACACACACACACACACACACACACACACACACACACACACACACACACACACACACAGTCCGTAAATGCACAATATTTTCGAGCTGCGTTCGCTTCCAGCGTTCGCGCGTCTTACTTGTTATCTTATGTGTGTATTGTAGGACTCATTATCTTATGTGTGTATTGTAGGACTCATTATCTTATGTGTGTATTGTAGGACTCATTATCTTATGTGTGTATTGTAGGACTCCTTGGCGGCTGAGATTGAGGGAACCATGAGGAAGGAGATGTGTCTTGATGACCCTGAGTGTGAAGAGCAGAAGTAAGGACAGACCGCTAATGTACATGTTGTGCTCTGATTTACTCTGATATACCTTATACATACTGTGTACTGTCTAATGTGAAACCATGTCTTTTTATAAACAAGTTGGGATTGGATTTCCCTGCCCCCGAAGTTGTGGTGCACCAATCAGGGCCCTGTACGCAAATATGGTGATGATACGGTTATCAGTGGACCTACCCATTCCTGAGATATGCGGGGGGACATACTCACACACACACACACTCACAGAGATTCTGTGAATCTATACAGATTTTTTTGTTTATTCTAACTTGTTATTGTCCGATTCCGCGTTCCCTCCTAATCAGAGACATTTGTGACAGTTGAGGGTTTGGTGCTTTTCAGATTGTGATTTTGTCTCACCTCTTTTTGAGCGGTGTAGCCGCTCCTATAAGTGGGTTTGGGACACCTCATTAGTACACCCTTCGCTGTACTGTGATTGGCTCATAATAGCACACCCCTCTACATTAGTACACCCCTTGCTGTACTGTGATTGGCTGACTCTATTGGCTGACTCTATTCAGCACTGTGATTGGCTAGCGAGACACATGATGAAATTAATAACCTATAAATAGGACTATGCACTTAAAAAAACAGTTTTTTTTAAGTGAGCTTCCATCACTGTGATGACCACACCGCTCACTTCACAATGGGTGTGATTTTTTCTTTCTCCACTCCTTTCGTTTTACTTTGAAGAAAATGTTCAATTTACCCACTGAGTTCCTGAGCCAAGTTTGTGTTGGCTATGATTTGCTTATTTATTTGGGCAATTACAGGTAGAAATAGTTTTCTTTAAAAAGCATGTAGTGTAAGTGTTTATTGCACAACATATTATACATCTGAGTAAGATAATTTTGTGTTTTGCTGTGTGCAGGATTCACCGCAAACGCGTGTTTGAGACGGTCAAGAACATCAACCAGACCGCACGACGGCGTTCGCTGACCCCGTCCAACAGCAACATCCCCGGTTCGAACCAGTCGCTGTCGAGCAGGACCTCGCCCTATTCCAGTGGCCAGGCCACGCCTACCCTTGACAACCGTGCTCAGAGCATTCTGATGGAGACAGCATCCAATCAGGATAGGTGAGGAGGAGGAGGGGCATGTGTGGGGAAGCATTAAATAATCTGTATCTCTGATTCACGTGGGAATGGTGTGGCTCCAATGTGGATTTCGGACTTGATGTGAAGAGCCTGTGATGTTAGTCATCTATGACGTCAGTTGTGACAGCCTGATCTGAACCCCACTGACTTCCATAAGGAGGTTAAAGTAAAAGTATAAAGTATAAAACACGAAAAGCTAAAATAGTGGAGGTACTACTGTGACCTATTGGCAGTACAATGTTTGGTACTGATCAGTCAAGCAGTTCTGTAGACTGAGTAGCAAAAAGTATGTTTTTGAAGAAAAAAAAAAGATTGGACATTGAAATGGGTGGAAATAGGCGTGACCCTGATTGATTGATTGATTGAATATTTTATTAGGCAAAAGAATGTAAAACAACACATTTACATTTAAAATACTTTGTCTAACAGGTCCGTTCATAAAAGTCCTTGCGGACTTGTTTCCAATGAGGGCCTTGGTATTCAATTCATAGACATATATAGTGGCACCACAGTTCGAATATCATTACACAAAGAAATAAAAAATAAAACAGCAAAAAAAAGTATATATATATATATACATACATATATATATATATATATATATATATATATAACACTATGTACAACCAAAGGAATAAAAAAAGGGGGGAAAGATATGTACAAGAACAGGGGGGGGGGGTCGGCTGTCTAATGGGAAAATGGTACTACCTCCTCTTTTGGCCTCCTGAAAGGTGATTTTTTAAGGCTCTTTTAAATGAGCCCAGCGAACTGCATTTTTTGAGAGATGGGGTTAGACCATTCCAACCATTCTCTTCTTTGCTAGAGATAATTGTGTCATCGACTTTGACCTTGAAATCATTTACCTCCATCTGTCTGAGGGAATGTTTGGTCCCAAAAAGAATGGATTCAGTTTTCCCAAGGTGTAGTGACAGTTTGTTATCGATAAGCCAAGTACGGATTTTTGAGAGTTCGGAGCTGAGCGCCTCCTCAACTTGCAACTTGTCCTCTCCCGAGATCAGGAGTGCCGAGTCATCAGCGAACAGGAACAATTTGCAGTTACAGGCAGCATTCATGTCGTTAATGTATAAAAGGAACAGTAACGGCCCTAGAATGCTGCCCTGAGGAACCCCACAGCTCACCGGGAGGAATTACTATATATAAGCTTGACTGTCTGTCTGTCCGTCTGTCTGTCTGCCTATGTTATCCATCTACTATTCATAAGGAATAGTATTAAATCATTAACCAACTACTGTATTACATTACACAAGTGATTAACTCATTACCTAACTCTGATATCACACTGATGTACAGCTCAGGAGAAAGTGAATTGAAAGAGCTGACTGTAATGGGATCCAGGACAAGTTTGGGGTGGATGAGGGTAGAGGTCCATGTGGGAACCATATAAAATGGTTCCATGTAGAAGCTTTGTGAGGGCCATATATTTATATATACAGTCTATAAATAAAATTACATTAAATATTTGTCACAAAACCTCTTTTCTGTTCTGAGACATACTCAAATATAATGTTTATTTGACTGTACATTTCCAGGCAGGCCTTCTATGAAACCTATGAAACCTTTTTGTTTAATTTCTGTTTTCTGCCAGCAGCGCGGACGTCCGTGAGAAGAAGGCCAGCGGGGCCGAGGACCTCAGGCTGGCCCTGCGGCGCTTGTCTCTTCGTCGGCAGAACAACCTGAGCGAGAGGCGCTTCTTCGAAGAGGAGAGGGAGCGGCGGAGAGGGCACGGTGGGGGAGGACTCCACGACGGCCTGGGCCTCGTCCACGGGGGTGGGCTGACCCCCTCGGACAGCATCATGTCCCTGGGGAGCATCCATCTCTGGGCCTCGCGCCCCTACCTCCCGGACAAGCTCCAGATTGTCAAACCCCTGGAAGGTGAGGCCGAGGCGGAGACGGGCTGCAGGTCGGGGAGGAAGAGGGGGGGCGACCAGTACTGGGAGGTGGGGACAAGGAAAGGGAGCAAGCGGGGCTGCGAGACGGATGAGGGGGAGGGGAGGAGGGATAGTGTGAAAGGATGGGGGTGGGCGAGGGAGACCAATGCGGGGATAGAGAGGGAGAGGGGGAGGAGGTGGGCTAGAGACAAGGCAGGTAGCAAAAGGATGCAAGGGGCAAGGGAGAGCATGGAGAGGCCAATGTCACTCATGCTGTTCTCTTTCTGGTCTCTGATGCACCATCACAAGTCAGGAAGTTTCACATCTTCGCGTCCCTATTATAAAGACACAAAGCCAAGAGGGTGGCTGTAGAAACACATATATGCACACTCAGTTTTTGTAATTGAAAACAACCCTAACCCAGTCTAACAATGTCTAACTTTAGCAAAACTGTATTACCTGTATTTACTGTATTTAATGACATGTTCCCCTAAGAAGAATTGAGCTAAGAACTCTTTTATCCTTTATTAAAATTGGCTACTGGAAGGGCCGGTGTACCACGGCCAAAACATAACATGACATAACCATAAACAAACCTGATACGCCCATATATAGGCATGTCCCTATGATTCAGACATAACCATAAGCAAACCCGATATGCCCATTATAGGCATATATGGAGATCCGTTTGTCCAGAGCCACAGATCCGACCGCTATGCCCATATATGGTCATTTGCATATATGGGACCGACCGACTTCAAACTCGGCGCACGCATCGACAAACTACTTGGGGGAGTGCGGATATGCGGTTGTACAGAACCGCCGATCCGACCAATATGTCCATATATGGGCATATATGGATATCCAGTTGTCCAGAACCACCAATTCAGAAGACCAATATGCCTATTGGGCATTCCAATATACAGGGTATGGGCATATACTAATGACATCAGGGATCTCCATATATGGGTATAAAAGGGACACAGGTAGACAGACAGATACAGAGATCTCCTTATATGGGCACGAAAGGGACACAGACAGACGGGGATACTCGTGACAAAACCCATGACACTATGACTTGGACATATTGGTCGGATTGGTGGTGCGAGGTAGGTGTGAGGGTCGCATAGCGGCCCGAACCTCTAGTTAAACCATATTGACGCTACCACTACAACACAAGGCCCACCAAACAATCAGCGTCATACTCTATCTAAACTGAGCCAATCAATCAAATGGCATAGGCCACCAAGGAGCAGTCCGATCTGTCAATTTACAACGAGAGGGACAGTTAATGTATTAGAAACTATGTTAAAATTGTTGGAAAGCAATGTTTGCCAATATCACCCTTACTTTACAACTGATGAGTTAACAAAACCACAACTGATGTCCAATGTCTAATGTCCAATTAAAAGTACAACTTAGGGAAAGATGTCTGCTTTTAGAGTTACTGCTGTAAGATTTTTGTTTGCTTGTGCTTCCCTCCGCTGGTGAAAAATCTGTACTGCAGTTAAGTTAAAAGCATTCCTATTGGTTAAATACATTTATTTGTCAATTTTCTCCATCATATAGACATTACACATCATCACTACATATTTATGTTTTTATTTGTGTTTCCATTTTTCTCTGTTCTTCCTTTACTTATTTATATTTTGATATTGTCCTTTATTCTTTTTCTGTTTGCTTTGTTAATGCTCATCACTATGATCCCTATTTCATTTCTGTGTCTGTGCAATAAAAAAAAAACCTTTCTCATTCTAACCTCTCCTCCATTTTCCATTTTCTAATTCTTCTGTTGTTTCCAGCGTCTTTGTGTTTTCTCTTCATTGTGGTCCACATAAATAAACCAATTTCATGGTCTGTCTCATCTTCCCTTGAGCTTCAAGGCTTCTCTTTATTGTTATATACTTTGAAATGAGTGTGTTGTATTCATAAGAATGCCTTGATGATTTCATTTTAGTTTGTGAATTTGTTTTTTACCAGGAACGTTTCCCTTACACACAGCTGGGGATCATTTTTCAACATGTCCATTTGTAGTTAAAATGCCTTGTTAGCATAGACAGCTCTGCTGATGAACACAAGAGTCACAGCTATAGCGTCATGTAGTCGACCACTGATTTTGTTTAATTGTGACGACTGGCGCAAAATGCTAAGGTGGCGTTTCACTGTATTATTCTCTCAGAAAGTTAAAAGGCTTCCCCTCAATCTCAAATGTCAAAGTAGTGAGACCCATCCTATTCATGTTTGCGTAATTGTCTACATCACTGGTCCTCAACGTGGGGTCCCGGGACCCCCCAGGGGGCCCAAATGAACCCTTACGGGTCTGTAACTCTGAGGGTGTACACCCTCAGACTCAGAGTTAAATTAACACTGACAATTTTAAAGTGTAGATTGGCAACCCAAAGATTTTTAAAAAAATGGTTACATTTGTAAACTCTCAGAGTTACATACCCGTAAGAGTCCATTCGGACCCTTAGGTGGGCCCCGGACCAGACGTTGAGAAACAGTGGTCTACATGACGTTATTCCCAGTTGCAGACACAGCGGGGTAAAGTTTCATGCTGTGTCACACAATGGTGTCTCTCGCCAATAATGCATATTTTCTACGAGCGACTCTGTCGTGTGACAAAGTACGTATAAATTGGGCATCTATGGTTGTTGTTTTTTGCTAGGCTCTGCCACATTGCAACACTGGCAGCAGTTAGCCCAGCCCCACCTGGGTGTGATCCTAGACGCCAGGCCAGGAGTTGTGCCTAAAGGCTACAGACCTCTGGAATTAGAGCTGGAGCAGGTGTGTCATCTGTATCTATGTGTATCTCTCTGTGTGTGTGTGTGTGTGTGTGTGTGTGTGTGTGTGTGTGTGTGTGTGTGTGTGTGTGTGTGTGTGTGTGTGTGTGTGTGTGTGTGTGTGTGTGTGTGTGTGTGTGTGTGTGTGTGTGTGTGTGTGTGTGTGTGTGTGTGTGTGTGTGTGAGAATGTATTTATGTATATTTATTCATGCATATGTATTTTTATTTAGCCACTTAAGCCAATACTGTAAACTTATTTGTGAAATTATTTTTGAAAGGTTTCGCCTATTATGACATGCCCAATATATGGACGGCTGGTTTAAAGTGGTTAACCTTAATTTAACCTTCTTTCTATCGATTAGTCACCCCATGGAGACTTTGTTTTTAAGCCAATAATTTCATGACCACCGGACCGGTAGGCACCGGTTCCGGTAGGAGTCACACAGGAGACTCTTTGTGTCTCCTACCGGAGCCACTGCTGGTCATCAAATTATTGGCTTAGGAATGCGACAAATACAAAAAGATATCCATGAATTCAAGTCTCCATGGGGTGACTAATCATTTTGGGGGTGAACTATCCCTTTAAGAACAAATTATTTTTTACAATGGCCTGGCAAAAAGCGTGGTCTCTTGAGGGAAGGGGATAAGGGATATAAATAAATGTCAAAAGTTAAGCATTAAAACGACAGCAGCGCACATCCAAACATTTCTACATCTACAAGACATCTACAAGATGTCATCTACATTCTACAAGACGATCTACAAGCTCACAACGCATTGCATTGCGAGCTTGTAGATAAGTTATTTACAGCAAAGAGATTTGGTGTACAGGGAAAAAAGGAGCGGACCAAGAACCCAAGGGTCAAGGGTTTAAATGGTTAACTGTTCATCTGTGCATGTATAAGTCACTAAGCACATTTACAAGTACTGTGCTTAAGTACAGTTTGAGATACTTTTACTTTACTTGAGTATTTAAAAATGTCTATATTTTATACTTCAGATTTAGATTATGAATACAAAACATACAGTAACCACTTAAGCGTGAGCTTGCAGATCGTCTATTTTCTGAAAAAGTTTGACCAATTTGGAAAGATTTTTATACTTTTACTTTGGTACTGTAAGTATATTTTCATGACAATACTTTAGTACTTCTCCTCGAGTAAAATTTTGAATACTGACCTTTTACTTGTAGTATGTGCTATATGTTGTGGCATTGATAAAAATCTGAGTTCCTCCACCACTGCATGTGTAACACGCTCTCTCTCTCTCTGACCCTTGTGTGCAGGTGTACCCATGGGGTGGGTTTGAGGAGGATGAACCGGGAGAGCAATACTTCCAAAACCTGCCCACCTCCTCTGCTTCTGCTTCTCCAGCTGTCACCACCTCTGCCTGCACCTCCAGCACCCCCAACCCGGGGCAGCTCCAGTCCAGCCTAGCAGCACCCACGCCACTTTCTCCATCCCCGCATCTCAGCAACACTGACCCTCTGGGTGAGTAAGCACACTTTTCATAGTCAATGTCAATACTGCACCTGCCAGTTTAACACGGTACCTGGAGACCTGTGTGTGCGTGCGTGTGTTTGTGTGTGTACCAGGTAGTACTGAGGGCCAGATGTCCTTACAAGTATAGTTTTCATGTGTCATATTTGTGTCATATTTGTGTCCATGGTTAACAAAGATTTATAGAGCTACTAATAGGAAAATAATCTGGTTAGGATTAGGCATTTAGGGGTTAGTTTCAGGTGGTTTAGAGTGAAAAAAGGTCAATGGTATTTATCCTTCTGTATATTAAAATTGGCTTAAGGGGTCACCTCTGACGTTACACTCAGCTACGCCCAAATATGGAGTGTGTTATCTAACCTCAATGTGTCGTCATGGCATCAGCTAACAAATCAGTCAGCTCCATATATGGGGAAATAGCCATCCTAAATGTTGTTGTCCTCACAAGTATAGTTGTTATAGTGTGTGTGTGTGTGTGTGTGTGTGTGTGTGTGTGTGTGTGTGTGTGTGTGTGTGTGTGTGTGTGTGTGTGTGTGTGTGTGTGTGTGTGTGTGTGTGTGTGTTTCCAGCTGCATACTACCCAGGGAAATGCATGGCCCACACCAGCTCCACCTACACGTTCACCACTTGTCGGATCCTTCATCCCACTGATGAGCTGACACGTGTCACACCCAGGTAAGCAGTGTAGCCAGCTGCACGTCTGCTACTGTTTATAAATAATGTCCGAGTAATACTTACAGTAGCCTCGATCTCCAGGCTTTTATTTTTTATTTTTGCTCAAAAATAAGAGCCTGGACCAGCCTGTTGACGTTCCTGGAATAGGAAGTGTTTCATTTCCTCAACCAACCAGAGTGCAGTGGGCGTCGCTTCAAATGTTGTGACATCAGGGCTCTCAATGCTGCACATTGGGGGAGGAGGAGGGGCATGGGGCGGGGGCTGACGGTGAACCAATGGGATCTCACAGAATATTTCTCAGGAGATTTAGAACCCGCCCCTCTAGACCAGATATCAGACACGCTAGGGCAGCCTATACAGTTGTGCGTGGGTGTGTTTCACCAAAAATAGATCTACAAGGTCACAACCCGTCGCACTGCGCCACAGGCTGGCTGGCCACTTGAGGTCTAAGATTCACATGAGAGCCACACGTGTGATCCATGTTTATTGACAACATAGCATAGTATGTTTTTTTCGACAGTGTTTATTGTTTTATGACATTATTGTATGTGATGTGAATGAAGTACAGATAGACCCTCCTATGATTCAATTGAATTACAAGATGACACCAGGCAGTATCACGGCGACATGTTCCAAAGTTTATTGAACGCACAGATAATACAATATAGTACTGGTCACATTACATGACCAGGAGATACAGTATGAATCATGAGATAGTAATAGTAATAGTAATGGACAAAGTAACATAGTATATATAATATGAATAAGTGCACAATAAAACATGATGTTTACACTTCAGCAACAGTTGCATCTCGTATCATTGGGCATACAGTGTCCTGATAAAGCAGTGACCATGGTGTCACAAATATTACATTACATTACATTACAGTCATTTAGCAGACGCTTTTATCCAAAGCGACTTACAATAAGTGCATTCAACATAGGAAGGGAACAAAACTACTAATCACCAGAAGTCTTAAGTGCATTTCCTGCAAAAACAAGCAACCAAGAGTATACCTAGCGCTAAGGTAAAAGTGCTATATATCAGCTACCTACTTTCTTAAACAGATGAGACAAAATAGCAAAATCAAATGAGCACGAGCTAATACAAAAAGTGTAAATATGTCTACAGTATATGCTTACGTAGATGAGAGTAAGAGTACTAGAGTAAGGACATCAACCCTAAAATATATCAAGTTGACATCATATTTGCAAAAATAGTATTTAAAAAAAAAATCGAATCATGTGGTTTTCGGGATCGACAGGGCTCCAATGTGGATCTCAGACTTCATGTGGCCAGCTTGTGACGTTGGTTGTCTATTCTATGACATACTGTATCTATGATGTATGAGTCCAAAAACTGGGAATGTGGAGTCATTCAGCATACTGAGAGCCCATTTGACTTCCATTATCATAAAATTAAAGTTAAATATTTAAAAAGGTATAAAACATAAGAGGGAAACATTGACTTATTTTTTCCAGACACGTTTCTTAATAGATTTTCGGTGTACATCATACAATAGTGGAGGCACTTCGGTCAAGCAGTTTGCAAGATTACCCCCGGACACACACACACACACACACACACACACACACCCTCTTATAGACAGCTAGTCTCCTGCAGAGCTACGCTTTAAAAACCAATACAGTCAAGTCAAAGTACTTTAAAAAGGCACGCAGTCCTCCAGAAGTACAGAGATATCATGCGTTTTAGCACAGAGGGGGATTGGTCTTTCGTCCCTGTTCCCTTCCTCTGGTAGAACAAAGTGTGATAGGGTGGACAGAATGAGGGGGCTGTGCTGGCTGGCTAGCTGGACTATCTGGCTGCAGCACGGGCTATAAGGTCCTCTAGAGCCTTGTCCTGGTCATTGTTGTGGACCAGCAGCACTTCCTTTATGACCTCTCGCTCGAAGCCCATCTCGCGGAACCTTGACATGAGTTCAAGGAACTGCAGTGCCTTTTCCTCTGAGCACTGGTACATCTCCAGACACTCCTCAACCACACTGGATTCAAAGCCCCGCTCGCACAGACCACTGTGGACAAACAGATAGTCCAGCATCTGCTCCACATTCTGCCCTTGTCTCTGCATGGCCTGCACTACACTCTTATACGAATAGCCCATGGCCACAATGGTTTCAACACACTGACGCTCGCTGGGGGTCAGGCTGATCAGAGCATCTCCACATTGAAGACCGGCAGGGCCTGATTTGGTCTGCTTTTGTGCTCCATTCTTAATGTGGCTGGGTGGCTCTGGAGCAACAGTTACCTGGGTTTTGGGAAGAGCTGGTAGGGTGTTGTTGGCTAGGTTTTGTTGAAGGGCAGGAACGGGTAGTGGGCTGTACCCCAACGGGGTGGGGTCACAGTCTCCGGGATGTGGCTGCTTAGGGACGGTCAAAGAGTGAATATTGCAAGACCGATCGTCTTTCTCCAGCCCTTCTCTCCCAGGACTAGGACTACAGGCTCTGTCCATGTCCAGCAAGGCTACGAGCCTGTTGGGATTGTAAGTAAAGCATGGTTGGGCAGGGAGGCTAGTGCTGATGCCGGGAGGAGAGGGGCTGTCAGCGTGTGACGCTAGCCCAATCTGGGTGGCTTCAGGCACAGACCCAGCAGAAGGCTGGGACGGCAGTTGCAGTTGACTCTGGAGGATGCTGCGGAGCTCCTCCTTATCGTCCAGAGTCTTGAGCTCCAGCTTATCGAATGGGTCCTCCTCCCGCTCGAAGTCGGACAGATTGAGGCTGTGCAACTGGGCGGCGCTAGGATGTGCGTTCCTGGGGCCCAGGTTTGTGGCGGACAGGAGTTGCGTGTTCCTGGGACCCAGGCTTGAGGCGGGCAGTGGCGTGAGAATGGCATCATGGCTGAGTCCTGCTAGAAAGGGGTCCATTGCCAGGGGTGGGGGGTTGTGGTCTTCTGCAGCAGGCCGTGGTCTCTTCTCTCCACCGCTGCCGTCTGTGTACTGGGCTAGAACCTCTCTCTCCAGAGAGAAGTCATACTGCATGGCAGCAAGCACAGTGTCACTGTCTGGTAATCCGACAGGCAGTCCCACTTTCATCACTGGACAGTGGTATTTTTCATTGATCTTGAAAGGAACTTCATCAAGGTAGCTGGTGGGTGATCCAGACTTCTTTTTTAGAGCCATTTGGAGAGACACTGAACGTCTTTATTCTTCCGAGTCTTGTCAAGATGACCTTTGTTTAAAAACACAATTTCAAAATGTGTTTTACTTGTGTCTAAACCCTTTTCCTGCTTCATCGTGGGATGAAGTACCAGTTATCAGAGTACATATTGTATCATGTGCACTTGAAGGCCAGTTTATGACCTGTGCAGTACCCGATATCACAGTACATGTAGGTCAGTATGTAATATCAGTCATCTATGACATCATTACTATGACATCAGTCATCTCCGCATGTCTGTCCTTTGCATATGCCATAATATGGAGATGACTGACATCATATTGATGACACAGATGCAGGTGGCTGCTTGGCTGGTCTTTGACGTGACAGGCAAGGCAGGATTTGTCATCCCGCACTTTTATCTTCAATCTCTATCTTTTCTTTTGTAAATGGTGCATTTACATAGCGCTTTTATCCAAAGTGCTTTACATAGATTGTGTATTACCCATTCACACACACATTCATACACCGATGGAGTAGGAAACCATGCAAGGCACCAACCTGCTCATCGGGAGCAATTAGGGGTTCAGTGTCTTGCTCAAGGACACTTCGACACTAACTCAGGGGGAATCCGGGACCGAACTGGCAACCTCACGGTTCCCATCCGGCCGCTCTTCCAGCCACTCTACTCTACCCCATTGCCGCCACTGTGTACTACTTACTTAATGTACCTTCAAGCCCGAAGTATATATCATCATATCATAATATATTAGAGCTATATGATATGTCATGGGTACATTGTTCATTCGTTGTATTCTCTGTGTATTTAAAGAATCATGTCAAAGGATCATGTCATCTTTATATATCTTATATATCTTTATATATCAGTCATTGTTATGTTCTTTGACATTAGATTATGTGTGTTCTTAGCCCAATAGCAACATTAGTAAACATGTCCCTATAAATAGGACAAGGTGTGTGTTTTCCCTATTGCAGACTATAATCTTCATATATTTTATTATTTTATTTAAAAAACTCTGAATTGGGTATTATCTTCTCTATGTTTTTACATAGACTTGAAGACTTCTGTCATGTTTATTCTTAAACTTAAACTTAAAGACACATTCTGTGCATGCACGTACTGTAACATAACATGATTATTTTTTTGCCAAAGTATTTCACATAGCTACATCGACTGGTACCTTTTGTTCTCACTTCCATAATGCAGTAGTTGTACCTTGTACAGACCATAAGTTCCATCAAAGGGTAGCCGGAACAGTGAGAATACTAGGCAAAATGTTTAAAAACATTTATTTTATATCTATATTTGATTTTATATCTATATATATATATTTCTTTTACAAATGAGGGGCCAAATACATATACATTAATACAAAAATATATATTTAAGGTCCAATATTTCTACAAATGCTACAAATTACTACAATACCTGTGATAGCGATTTGGGGGATAAACAAGAAGTTGCGGGGTAAGTTTAGGTTTGATAATGATCATGTATTCATTTATTCTTAATTTCTTTACATTTTGGATTTAAACTGCCAATGTAATGGCATGGCACAAGGTTTAGGTGCCCACTGGACCTGTATCCCATCAAAGTGTTGTTTCAAATCATGTTTGGTTGAACATTTTGGTTAACAGGTGTGTTTACCATGTCTCCTCTTCCGTCCAGTGTTAACCCAGGCCTTACGTCATCTTCCTGTGTGATGACCAGCACTCTGTTGACCACTCCTGCTGTAACACCCTGCACTCCCCGCCGACTCAGCCTCAGGCCCTCCGAGTCCTCGACCAACCTCAGGCACGCTGGACACATTACACTAAAGCCTGATTTACACAAAGTTGCGCGCCAGTCACGCACCAAAAGTACCTAAAAATAAATCTACAAACTGCATAACATCATAAATAGCAGAACATAGCCGACCCACAAGCTTGTGGATCAGCTATTTTCAGTGTGTGACACTGGCCCGCAGCTGAGTGTAAATCAGTTTTCACATCCTCTTTATTTATCTTTAAAACTTTGGTTCTCAACCTACTCTGGATCAGGGGAAGGCCTGTAGGCCTGTCACACTTATTTGAGATAATCAAATACATTTCCATTCATCTATATAGATTTTATGTTGAAACAATAGCAAAAAATGCCACTCTACAAGCTCACAACGTGTGAGACTATTTCCGCTATTTTTGAAAGTTTTTGAAAGTATTAAATTATCAAATATATGGCCTGTTTTGGCCATAGTAGCCTACAGTATTTATTTCTTTGATTATTTAAGTTCAGTCATATTTGCCCTGTGCAACTTTTGTTTAGAAAGCCATTAATACGTATGTTCATTGAATCATTAATGGCCATAATTTGTATGACAACTAAGAAATTAAATGTCATGATTGTCACAACAACACTGATCTGAAGTCTCTTTCCTCTGCAGGGAGGCTACTCGCACCACCAGCACCTCCCTTGGCTTAGTGCGCCTCCTGCAGGAGAGAGGGATATCGGCAGCCATGTATCACCAGAGCCAGGGCCTGGAGCACGGTCAGGGTAGCGGAGGACTCTTATTCAGCACCTCCATCGCCCCCCAAAGAGCCCCCCATCCTGACCCCATGCGACCCTCTACTCCTCCGAACTCACCTACGGGGCAGGGGGGTTCAGCCCACCCTCCTGGCGGCAGTGCGGCGGACACCCCCCTGGGCTTTGACTTCAAGAGCCCTACCTACGACAACTTCCTGGCATCCAAGCCGGCTCGCTCCATCCTTAAAGAGGTGACGGGGGGGACGAGGGGCCGGCAGAGGGCGAGGGACTGCGAAAGCCAAACAGACGTGAGCGTCACGGTCCACAACCTCAACCTGGTGGACAAGGTGAAGCGCCTGGGTGTGGCGGGTGCGCCTGGCGCCAGAGCCGTGAGTCCCGGCCCCCTCTTGGGGCAATTGGGTGGGCTGCGGAGGTCAGGCTCCCCCTTTGGTCCCGATGGGATGAGGAGGAACAGAAGCTACCCAGCGATGGTTGGTGCTAGCATGGCCATGAAGGGTCCAGGGCCCCAGGAGGAGTCAGAACTACTGCTGGCTTCCAGACTGCCCAAGCAGAGCAGCGAGTAGGCCACAATAAGCGTCAAGGTTCGGCTGTTGAACAGTCACCTGAGGCCCTTATACTGATACTATTCCTCCCCGTATGATTAATTGTAGCAGTTATTACCATGGCACTATTCAACAGCTACAATCCCTGCTGTGGTACAGTGTATCCCCCTTGACACTATGCTCTCCGTAGTGTTTTTCTGGGACTATATTTGGCCACTGCTGCTTGTGTTAAAAGCCAATGAATATTTCCTCAGATCAGGGATATTAAACTGCTGGTGTGGTAACATTCAATGACATACCGTTATTTATTGTTGCTCGCATCCTCCCCTCCCCTCTCAACTCCAATACCTATCTTATGAGACTGACTCTACTGGCTAGATGTAGTACTCTCACTCTTGCATTTCTTATAGGCAAAAGAACAACATCCCTCACACATTGACACATATCATGCCATCACAATAGATGGCGCTTTGTAGATGTACACTAGTAACACTTGAACATTGCCTTTCTCACTCTGTCACAGTGGAATAATAAGAAATTATTCTTATGTACATTTTTAAGAACATACAGCCCCCCAATCTTCTTCCTCATATTCTGTCTCTTGTATAGCTTCCTAAATCCCTCCTGAAGGGAACAAGACACTTTCTGGAAAATCCTTTAACTGATTTTCTGTCAGTATTAAAGATGCATCGGTTTAGTATCCTAATTGGCCATTAGACAGGGAAGTGGATAGTTTGTCCATTGAGCTGCAGGGATCAATACACTGTAGCCACACAGCTTAGGAAGAGGGATGGATAGAAGGGAGACGAGCTGAGGGAGTTAACCACTTAAGCCCTTTAAGTAGCATTTACACGATAAATAGTGAAATAGACGATCTACAAGCTCACAGCGCATTGTGATGTGACACGTTGAGCTTGTAGATCTGCTATTTCTGAACATTTTGAAAATGTTTTTTTTTTTTTGAAATGTCTGAATATTTTTGAAAGATTTTGCCTATAACCACATGCCCAAAATAACAGGGTTAAAGTGGTTGAAGAAGTGAGGCGATCGTAGCTAATTTGACACTGAGGTCAGAAGCTTCCTTCTGCATTTTCCTAATGGTTTCTGTTTGTGAAAGTGAAGCGATATAGTGCCTCAACAATCTCCATGTTATACTGTGTTAATGTACTGTATGTCCTCTGTACACTGGATTGGGGATTTGAGAAAGGTTGCTTGTCTTCACTTACATGAGGCATCAAAGACATCTTTACTCCCATGATGTAATCATGTTTATTTATTAAATTATCTTATGTGTTTTAATAGTTATTGTGTGCATAACTTTACCTCATACCACGTTCACGGTATATACAATTTAGAAATTTAGCAGTTATCCAGAGTGACTTACAAGTCTGAAATTGAAATAAGCAGAGAGTAAGCATGAGCTCTAGAGTCAAACAACAAGGTAATTAGATACATACTTTAAGTATTAAGTGCAGGCTCTACTTTGGGAAGAAAGGTCATATGGACACAAGCAGTTGCAGTTGGAAAGAAGAAAGGTCATATGGGCACAAGCAGTGGGCCTACAACAAATACATTGTTCAGCCAATGTTTCCTTCTTATAATTCCCACACAATGAAAGTTATGGGAATTGAACTAGGAATGTCTGTAGACTGAGAACCACAACACTGCTACAACCACAACCTGACTACAATCACTTTTCAATTACTATTTTGGAGGTTAGCTTTCAAAACATGCAAGCTTGCAGGGTTTGAAGGCAATATTTGAACTTATAACAGTACTTGAACTTCATGCAGGAGCTACTGTAAGCCTTTCTGTTTGTTGACTCGAAACACTTGACCATAATATGTCTCCCCTGCATGTAGGCTTTCAAAACATGTATGTTGGGAGGAGACAACAACTTCAACTAGAAAGTACTGTTCCTGTACTGTTCCTGAAGATCGCTAGTTTTATAGGTATTAGTAGAGTTAAAGTTTCTATAGGTCCAAGGGTATTTTTAGCAATTAAAAGTGAAAACTGTAGCCAATATGTCCTAAGTAGTTATGCGCATACGTGAAATGTGTCCTCTGCACTTTAACAACTAGCAGCCTCAAATCATTCTTAGGCACACACATTAACACACAGTTGATCTGACCTGGAATCGTACCCTGGACATCCAGGACCTCTGGTTTACCACAAACCACTCTGCTATGGCACTCTAATTAAAATAATGTCAAGAAACAAAAGGCAGACTTTACTAAGTCAGAGTCAAGCTTTACAAAATGTAAGTTGTTAAAAAAGTCAGACTATACTAAGTTATTATTATTAGGTGTTTTACTCAGTCTTAAGTTTACAAAATGTACTAGGTGTTTTACTCAGTCATAGGTTTACAAAATGTACTAAAGTACAGTGAATGTCTGTGCGGTTTGTCTCCATCACTGAAAATAACATGCATGTAAAGAGACATAAAACTGTGCAGTTGGGGTCAAAAAATAGAACCATTTTCACTCCTAATAATAATACTACAGGCAGCTTTCAGTTTCATTCACCCAGTTGGTGTCTGCCCTCAGAGAAGCAGTTAAAAATGTCTTGCTCAGAGACAAACTACCATAATCAGGCATTGAACCTGTTACCTACGGTTCATTAGTCAGACAGTCACTATCCATTCACCTACAGATGTCTCTTTGAACCTAGTTGGACAACATTTTGTTGTGAAGGACCCCCCAAATTGACATGTATTTGGCAGTGAACCCCATGTGAAAAGATGTAGTGTCAGGACCCCCCATGAGAAAGATATATATGTAAAACTTAAAAAGAATATATTTATTCCAAATTTGTCAAGATGTTGTGGATACTCAGGGATAGGAATTAAACCTATAACCTTCTGTTTCTCAGTCAAGGCTCTTAATCCAGCGAGCCACTGAGTCTCACTGTGGATTGAAGGCCAAACGGTTAATGACATTATGATATTATGCTGTTAAAAACGTTTTTTTTATTTTTTTGTAATGTGTGTTGTTCGTCAAAGAGGAATGAAGACCATGGCAGAGCAAGGTTTCAAGGTTTGTCCTAAGTGTCCTAAGTTTTCAAGGCAAGCAGGTGAACTAACATTAATTACATTTATCACAAAGCAATATAATGCAGCATAAGATTCACAAATTGTCCACAGAACTCACTTCAATGACGCATAACCAAGGCCTGCTGAGACTCCTGGACCTACTGATAGTTGTATAAGTGTTAAAGGTATTAAAGTATTAGTAGTGAGTATTAGTAGTGTTAAAGGTTAATAAAAATCGTGGCAATAACATTAGTGTGATCGCTAAGGAATCAACTGGGTGAATGAAGCTGAAAGTTGCATTTCCCCCATAGGATCAAATAAGTATTATTGTCTCCGCCAGGCCGAAAGGCATGGCGAGAGAGTATGTTTTACCCCGTCCGTCCGTCCGTCCGTGTGTCCGTCCGTGTGTCCTGTAAGTGTGCGACCAGCTAATCTCAGGCACCGTCGGCCCTGTCGCTGCAAAACTGTGCACACACACTCCCTGGATGCCAATTCACCGCCAGGAGGCCGATTTGTGCAAAACACATTTTTTGATATTACTCTTACAGATTGTATCCAAACGTCATGCAAATCGGTACACAGTATCTCTATAGTCATGTGATCAACACGGATCTGTCAGATCTCCCATATTCCATCCTGATTGGCTAAGGTTGGCTTCCAAAGTTTGCTGGATTGGTCCGTTTTGAAACCTCAAACCACAAACTATGCTTGCGATTTCCGTGAAATTTCACACGCACATTCCCACTATGCCGAGGAAGAGATGCCACCCTTTTCACATTGGCCTGTTATAGCGCCACCAGCAGGTCTAATTTAGCAAAACACATTTTTGGAACAAAATGCATCAAATCATAGATGCAGTGTTCGATTGCTGTGAAAGGCCAAGAAGAAATGCCACCCTTTTCACATTGGCCTATTATAGCGCCACCAGGAGGCACAATAACGTACCTGACCTGGCGGAGACCTGTGCTCCGAGGAGCACTTTTTCTAGTTAGGAGTGAAATGGTTCAGTTTTTTCACCCTAACTGCACAGGACAGCAGTTTTATGTCTGTTCACATTTATGTTATTTTCAGTGAGACAAACCGCACAGACTTTCACTGTACTTTAGTACATTTTTTAAACTTATGACTCTGAGTAAAACCTAATAATAATAACTTAGTATATTTTTTAAACAACTTACATTTTGTAAAGCTTGACTCTGACTTAGTATAGTGCCTTTTGTTTCATTTCATTTTAATCAGAGTGCCATAGCGGAGTGGTTAGTGGGTCTGCCTGGTAAACCAGAGGTCCTTAAACATTTATAACCTTTAAAACCTTAAACCTTTAACACTACTAATACTTTAAACCCTTTAACACTTATACAACTATCAATACTCAATACTATCAACATTCTTAGCGATCCCACACTGTTGTACCTCTCTGTGGGTAGCTATGTGAAATAGTTTGTTAAAAAATAAATTAGACTAGAAGACTTGCGGTTGCTGTCTTCCACCAGCAGATGGCACTCATAAATCAACACAAATTACAGTGTCTTTCTATGCTACCAATGTTCCCTTTTTTCTTCCATCCATATAGAGAAACCTTCACAGCCCCATCCATCTATGTCTGTTGGCGCAGTGGAGGATATAATGAGAGCAGTTTATTAAATTGCTGTAGGCAGAGGTGAAAAGCTGCCAGATCGCAATAATGCAAAAATGTCACCATGGTCGCTAATGATGTGTAATTTAATACAAGCAAACTGATTGGATTTTGTATGCCAATGCCACCACAGTGTCTCGGATTTGTCACATTTGGGTAACATTTCGATCATCTCATTCGTGATCAAATTAGCCAGTTTCCGAGAGCAAAATCCACACTAAAGAATGTTTGTGAACATGAAATGTCAAAAAAAAAGGCTAGTTGTCACATGGGTGTTGTCACACTGGCGGGCTACAGGCTAGCTATCTCCAGAGCCAGATGTCTCTATCCAAGAAACAATCTCAGTTGTAGGCTTATATGTGCAACTGTTTTACAGTATGGTTGTTGTGTGTGTGTCCCTCTTTTCTTCCTTTTCTATGTATTAATACATTCAACATATTTTTCCTGCATGGGACATTCTGCCAGACACAAATTATCTGTCCTGGAACTGTTACAGTGAATAAAACGTTCATATATATATATATATATATATATATATATATATATATATATATATATATATATATATATATATATATATATATATATATACACACACACACACACACACACACACACACACACACACACACACACACACACACACACACACACACACAGGGGAAACTTTAACACAGGCAGGTAGGGGGAAACAATAACACAAATTCCTCCCGGATTGGGGTATTTCAATAACAGTTCTCTAGTCCATGAAATGGCAGTGCCCTATGGTGCCTAGGGAAGAGAGTAGAAACTACAATTAGTCTTATTCAGTCTTAACAAGTCATATAAGGACAAGCAAAGATTTATAGGGCTGGGCTGATCAGACCAGGCTGTCACCACTCTGGCAATCAGACCTGAGGCGTCATCATATCAAGTTGAGTGAGGATGAAAACAGGCACATACCTTCCTTCCACTACTTGCCCCAGTGCTCTGCACTGTCTTTGGTCTCCTCAGCCCTCTGCTCGCCTTGGTGGAGACACCAGTTAGCTCGGGCCCCAAGCAACACTCCACAATAATATATATATACTGTCCCCATGTTTTTGGTTAGTCCTGTATGTGAGTTTGAGTGACATCATTTGACCAAGATGATACCAGATACACAGATTAAGGGTGAGTTTTCTCATTAAACTAGATAATTGTAAGCTTGCATAATTGGCCAAAGGAGGACAAGCTAAAGCGCCAGGCCCTGTCATGCCAAAATGTCTAAAAAGGTTACTGTATGTCCTTGCTAACATGCTACAGTTTTATCCATGTGTCCAACCATAAGCTGAGACATTTTAAATGGCCATTGGCCAACTGTCAGGCCCCTATCACAGCACTGTGTGGGCCTGACAGCCCTTTGACAGGGCCTTACAAATGAATGACATTGTTATATTACCTTTATTGGATACGCTAGGCTAGGCAGTAGGCTAGCCAGGAGAAGTGTGTGTGTGTGTGTGTGTGTGTGTGTGTGTGTGTGTGTGTGTGTGTGTGTGTGTGTGTGTGTGTGTGTGTGTGTGTGTGTGTGTGTGTGTGTGAGACAGTTCAACACATTTCTGAGTGATGGATGCTATCTGAGAACTGTAATGACATGGACATTTAAAGGATAGGACGTTTAAAAGTGCTTTGGATAGTGTGCTTTACAAACACTCTATAGCAATGAGTACTATCAGAATATAGAACTATTTAACACTTTAAATATATATATATATATATATATATGTATCACCTTTCAGCCCTATACACTTTGTCATATGACGAATAGCGAAAATAGCCGATCTATAAGTAGATCTAGTATTTCCGCTATTTTGGTGAATTTTCTAACATTTTGAAAGGTAGTGGACATTTCTTTAAAAGGGCATTTTCTTTCTTTTAAAAAAAACTTTTAAAATATATATATTTTATTGTTTTGAATTTTCTTTTCATCTTTATTTTGTTGTCTAAAATAATATACCCAAAATTGGGAGACCAGGTTGAAAGTGGTTAAATCATGGTCCTAATGCCTGCAATCTGTTGGAGAAATTATGATATATATATATATTTGTTGTCTTCTGCTTCAAATTTGTTTTTCTTTTTGTTTGTTTGTTAAAGAGTCATTATTCTGCAATATATTGTAATATAGGATTTTCAGTATAAGGGATAAATCTTATGATTTTTTTCATATTGGAAAAATGTGTAAATATGACTGTACATATATGTGTGTTTCCGGAATGGATTCATAAAGCATGATTTGTTTTGAAGAATATTTAAAGTGCGTTGAGAGTTAATATAGACCAATTTCACTGTTTACACTTAAATGTCCATGGATGCATGCGCACTAAAACTGGTTGTTGACAAAACCCAGTTTTTGTCAACAGTGTGAAATGACCTTGGTTGTTTTCATTTTGTTATTAGTGAGATGGGATCTGAGATACTATACTAGTCCTGTGTATAGTGGAAGAAATCTGGAATTAAAAGTGAAAACTATTACTAAAATTGATACGTATTTGCCGCAGACCTCCATCTGAAAAGATTGTGCTGGGGTGGCTATAATAAGGATTTGTTTAAAACGTCAAGATTCTTCAAAAAACCTTATGGACATGCAGAGAGCGTCTTTTCACAGTGAGCTATTGTGGTGACTGCTAGAACAGCCATATAGAATAGATGGATCACAAAAAAGTCAGATGATTTTTTCCATAAACATTGAAACATCTAAGCTAAGATAAATAATTTTAACTGCATATTTTTAAATGTATTTTGTTGCAGTAGTTAAGGAAGTGAAGGGACAGTGGGAGTTACAGTGGTTCTTCTTTAATCTGAAGCATGTTTTAAACACCACACTTAAAAGCACTAAAGAAACATGTGGAAATGTGTGGAGGTGCCATAGGGTGTTCACTCTCCATTCCGACATCTCACCACTCCGACTAGTGGCTTCCGCGTGCGGTTAGGGTTAGGGTTAGGTATAGGGTTCGTCAACGTCGGAAAGGCGACATGTCGGAAAGGAGAAATGCACCCGTGCCATAGGCAAGCGAGTTCCTGCGTGGATACCTAGGCGACCTTGTAAACAAGGCCAAAGCAGGTTCATGTCCCGCCTAGGCACTGAAGCACATACTCATCGATGTACTCTGTTACCCCCGGTGTACGGGGATGCAGTACAGTGGGGCCGGGGAGCAGTTTAGCTCCCCGGTGTTTCCACACAGTAAAACTAGGTGGTTATGGCAAAAGAAATCACACCTATCTGAACTTTTATGTAACCAAGGTAACAACAGGTGAGGTCACTTCCTGAACTGCACTGTCTCCTCCCACCTCACTGTTTGATGTCTGTGCTGCTGCCCTGTCTGCTGACTGCTGTGCTTTTCTATAACTTTAAACTCATTCCTGTTAATTCACCTGGTGTGACACCTGGCAGTCGCCAGCCTTTGTAAACTTTGTGCGTGCTCCTGCTCCTGCTCTCTGGTCGGCTGCACTTGGCTCGGTTGGATAGAGGAGGCAAACGAACAAACAAATGGGTTAAAATCGTACAGACTACTCAGCAGCAGTAAGGTGCAGATCTTACAGACTACTCAGCAGTAGCTACTACTCCTCAATAGCTACTACTCCTCAATAGTTTTTTTGCATTGGATTTTTGCCTCCTTAGGAACCCTAAGAGTATAAAGACTATCCATTGTTTTGTGTGGCATATCATTTATATAATTTAGTCAAAATCACAACATGTCATGTCTATATGATAGAGGCTACAGAGTAGTTTAATATATGATGGAATATAAACATCAAAATGTACATCAACTGTGTGACATGTAATTATGAGTAAAAACCACAATATGTCATGTCTAAGCATAAGTTGATACAACAGTGATTTTCTGCTCTGATCATTTAATTCACAAGGTTGACCACTAGATGGTTGTGAGCTTGTAGATCAGCTGGCCTATAGGTCTTATAACTCTAAGGTTGTGAGCTTGTAGATCAGCTGGCCTATAGGTCTTATTATGTTATATAAGACCAACAGGCCATTATTATATTATTATATATCTATGGCCCAGGTTGACAGGTTGGCCAATAGATGGCAGCATTTGACCAGGTGTTTTAATCCCACTGATGAAGCCACAGTGAACAAACAGCTGAATGTCACTCAATTCAACAGAAATACTCAGTGGTGGAAAAAGTACTCACAGTTTTTACCCAAGTAAAAGTATCAATACTGCAGTGTAGAAAATACTCTGTTACAAAGTAAAAGTCCCTATATATAGGGTATATATGGGGGGCTGAAGTGGGTAATGAAGTGGTTAATTTATGTATGTATGTATGTATGTATGTATGTATGTATGTATGTATGTATGTATGTATGTACACAAACACACCCAACCACCCACACACACACACCCACACACACACACACACACACACCCGCACGCACACACACACCCGCACGCACACACGCACGCACACATGCATGCAGGCACACACGCATGCACACACGCGCACACACGCACGCACGCACGCACGCACGCACACACACTCATTAGTGTTGATTGAAAGCAAACTGGGATCCATTCACTCCAGACTATGTGAGCAGTGCTTATTAGATATAAATAGAAGGCAGGTGAGAGATGCCAGGGTGGATCACTTCAGAATGGAACCTGTCCCCTCTGCTGCAGGTAAATACAAACTGTTAGAATGATATGAAAATTACGTCTTTTTTAGCCTGAATATTTAACATTATTGTTTAAGAATTGGGTTTATAGCCTAAACTATAGCCTAAACTATAGCCTACAACTAAACTTCAACTACGAAAACCAACTCAATCAGTTGTTTTGAAAACGTTTCCAGATCAAGAACTCTCCTTTGACAGGGACCCCATAAGGCTACAAGATTTGTATTGTATTCCAAACAATTCCACAAGTTTGTGCTCTCATGTAGATTTGTTATTTTCAAAAGATATTTACAACACAAATCTTGTATGTGGGTCCCTGGCACATGTTTTCAGATGGGGTCTGTGGCCAAATATAGAAAATGGAACCACTAGCTGTCTTTAGTTGTGTATTTCTGAAACTGTATGAAAGACTATAAACATGGTAATGAAGGCTTCCAAAATGCACCTGTGGTTCTCAAAACGTTTTCATGTCAAGGACTCCCAAAATGATATGTAAAACATTTTTTTTTCAAAGGTTTGCACACTTTCACGATTTAAAAAAAATAGCCAAAGTATGAAAGGTTAAAGTGGTTAAAAGTTTTGTGATACTATATTAACCCATTTTACTGGGGAACACCTGGAACCCCCTGGGGGTCCCGGGACCCCACTTTGAGAACCAATGGCCTACACAACTGAACTGTTGTCTTTCTTTCCAGAATCTGAAGTTGACCAGAAGAAGACATCTTGAGGACATGCAGGTGACTGGAGTGACAGAGGAAGATGCAAATGGAAACGGATGATCCGCTGTGACGATCTAGGTTTCTATATCTATGGCTGTTGCTGCAGCGTGTGCAGTGAAGATGGCAGAAAGGTAGGAACTATGATGCTGTTGCTGCAGCGTGTGCAGTGAAGATGGCTGGAAGGTAGGAACTTTTTTTTATTCTTTGCTGCTGCTGGTTAGGGTTAGGGAGGTCACTTGCGTTGCGTCATAAAATGCGCCGTTCGCGTCATAAAAAAACAAACGCAAAAAAACAAAAAAAAGGCGCTGGTCTGGTTCTCCTGGTTTTACTAGGACAGGGTTCGATTCCCTGTGGCGCCCTGCTCATGGTTTGCGTTGCATTTACATTTCCCTAGTTTATTACTATTAGCACAAACTACAATTATTTGAAAACTTTAGTTACTTTGCAGGTATAAAGTATTTATTACTTTATAAAACATAAATTAACCACTTTAGCCCTATTTTATATCTAGGCTATTTGAAAATAACAGATCTACAAGCTCACAGCGCAAAGCGTTGTGAGCTTGTAGATCTGCTATTTTCAAACATTTTAGTACTTTTACTTTTGGTACTTTAAGCACATTTTACTCAAGTAAACTTCTACATTGCAGTATGGATACTTTTACTTAAGTAAAACATTTGAGTACTTTTTCCACCACTGGAATTCACTTTATTTAAATGGATTTATGCCTGATTCAAACTTACTTTATACATAGTAGGCTAACTAAATTAACTAAGGCTACTAGGTGTAAACATTTACTTTCTACAGCATCAATATGTTAGTCTTTTAATGTACTGTATAGTTCAAAGCCATCTGCAACAATGCAGCTGCATCTAAAGTCCCTTTCGCCACACCTTCTCGGAGGAAAGCTCATAGCGCGGCACCGAGTGCCGCGCTATGAGCTCAGAGTAGATCTGCTATTTTTGTAAAATCGTGACAATCTGTGCAAATCTTTGAATATATATATATATATATATATATATATATATATATATATATATATATATATATATATATTATTATTATTATTTTTTTTTAAAGTGTTAGGATTTAGAAAACATTTTTTTAATCGGCTAGAACAGCCAAATAGAATAGATTCATCACAAAAAAGACAGAGGATTTTTTCCATAAACATTGAAACATCTAAGCTAAACTAAATCATTTTAACTGCATATTTAGTGTGGTTGCCCTAACAGGGCAACCACACTAAATAACAGGGCAACCAGACTATTTGTTATCCTCCGAGGCCATAACAGTTTATTTTGAACCGCATCTCCTCCCACAATTTATTTTTCCCAATTTAGTGCCATATGTCAAAATGACCGGCTTCACCGGGAATCGTGTGCTTGTATTTTGCTAAGAGATTGGTTTCATAATTTAATTGATATTGATTTATTAGTGCATTAAATGTCCCCATCCACTTTAATGGGAAAATGAAAAAAATCCCATTCAAGTATTTATTTCTCAGAAACCGTAAGGGCTAGAGTTTCAAGACTTGGAGGGGTGGTTCATGATTTAGTCCAAAATTATTGGAAAAAAAATACACCAGTCGGCCTCATGGTGGCGCTATAACAGCCCACTTTACGTTTTGGACTATAACTCTTGAACCGTAGGTCGTAAATTAAAAATATTTTTTCCCTAGATTCCTTGGGTCATGACGCATTTGTGTCAGGATAGATTTTCCGCCATTTTTTATTTTCATCAAAACACACTTTTAGCTCCTCCTCCCACATATTTTGTCCAAATTTTCTATGTCAAAAATCGGTACACATGATCTCTGGGCCCATGCGATAAACATATCCAAACGGCATTTTGATAGTCCTTACCGTTCGTCCGTAAATGGCTTCCAAAGTTAGTGGGAGGGGCCTGTTTTACCAAAAATGCCAGAAATCACGAACGAAACGTCCGGTGAATCCCAAATTTGAATCACATGTTGAGGATGGTTTACTCAACAAATCCCCGAAAGCATTTCCATTTTGACCCATAGGGGGCGCCACAAATGCACAAAATGTAACCGAGGCAAAAACATGATTTTTGGGGGGATCAGTCCTCTCAAAATGAAATAAAAGCGATATCAGGAGTGAAGTGACAATACGATTGGTCTGTTACATTTGTGGGAGGGGCCTATTTATTTAGTGGGAGGGGCCTATTTCCTAAAATCAAAACGGCACGTATCACGAAGGCAGGATCCGATCGGCACCCGATTCGAATGGCACGTCGCACGGCCTCCGACGGTATTCCTCCCGGCGTATCCCTTTTGATACGGTCGGCGCAACCACACTTTGCAATTTCCCAGAATTGCGACGCGTCTAGTTATGGATGCTACCTATAAATCAGTAGAGACCCCCACATTAACGTATGCTTTATGGCCACGGACCCCTAGGGACCCCCTGGCCCAGGGGCCCCCATCTGAAAAATATTTAGTGCCAGGGACCCCCAGAAGAGAAAAGTTATGTTAAGAAATTCAACATCATTCAAAATGTTCCAAACATTTTCAAGATGTTTCAAACATTTTAAAAAATATCAGATGTACAAGCTCGCTGCGCCGCCTCGAAGTGACGCGCTGTGAGCTTGTAGATCTGATATTTTTGAATGGCCAAAGTATAAAATATGGATAAAGTGGTTAAAATGATTATGATGCTGTATTTTAAATTGAATCGATTTTTTTTGTTTTAAAACATACTGGTTTTAAATAGACAATTTATTCAAATATGTAAATATACACGATTCACATATGCAAAGTACAAAAGTATTCACATTAAAATATACTTAAGTGCTGAAAGTAAAAGTACTCATTTTGCAGAATATCCCATTTCACAAGTTTCCAAATGTGTAAAAATGCTTTGAAAACAGCAGATCTACAAGCTCACAACGCATTGTGAGCTTGTAGATTTCAAATAGCCTAAGTATGCATAGGACTGTAGTGGTTAATGCATGTTTTGTAATCATATTAAACATCTATAAAGTAACTAGTAACTAAAGCTTTCAAGTAATTGTGGTGAAGTAAAAGTACAATATTTGCCTCTGAGATGTAGTGGAGTAGAAGTAAAAGTATTGAAAATACTCAAATAAAGTACAAATACCTCAAAATTGTACGTAAGTACAGGAGTACATGTACTTAGTTACTTTACACCGCTGCTCTGCACAGGTGAAGATGATTTAGTGTTGATGAGTAAAAAGCAGTCTGTGGGGATCTATTCACTCTGCAGGATGAAGATCCGGTCAGAAAACACAAAAGGTTTGTCCATGTGACGTTCTTTTGAACGTGTTCAACGCACCGGATCCAGTAGGCGGGGCTTTAAACCGGATGTGAATACGGATTTAAATAAGGCGCAGGCGCACTACGTCTGCTTTCAAACATTTTAGCTTGCACCACGTCGCGCCGCTCTGCTGAAGGTAATGTTTGATTTATATCTAAAGTTTAAACACTCACTGTGTGGGGGTTTGTAGATCTAACTGTAAGTGCCTGCGACACTTGTTTTAACTTTATGTATTTTATTTTGAAGTTATCCTGTCGTTCACGTTGTTTAATTTTGGTTCACTTTACTTTTCCTCTTATTTTGAAATGACTCGCTGCCGCACCGGAACTCATATAGCTGTGCACGCCCCCTTTGACACTCTTTCATTGACACTCTGAGTAAGACGGCTACACTCAGACGCTCTGTGCAGCGACAGCGTGCCTCTCCAGGCACAGCCCTTTGTTTGTCACACCAGCGGCAGCCAGGTAAATGTTTGGTGTTGGCTAGTGTAACGTTGAATCACTCTTATTCAAAGAACATTTCAGTAAAGCTTTTATCATTTACAGTTGCAAACGTAATGCAGCCGCTGGGGTTTGGGGTTTAAATGCCCGAAGTTTATGACGTTCCTTTCAGCTCTACCCCGGTTTGCGGAGCAAGGTTAGGATGATTTGTTTGTTTGTTTATTTGGTATCCAATTGTTGTATTTGTTTATTTCATTTGAGTATGGTTCTTTTGGTTTTGTTTTTGTTGTCCTGGTCTTGTTATTTTGGGGAAAAGTAAACTAAATGAACAATGAAGAATCACTATTTAAATTAATTATGAATCTTATTATTGAATTGAAATGAAAGTTATTGAAATGCATGGATTTTATTGGTGTGAGACTGTAAAGATATGAATTGTAATATTTATTTTTTGTATGTTTACAGTTTTCACGGTGTTCAGCATTCTAATAAATGACACCAGTTGAGACCAATCCTGCCTGATCATTCAACATAACCGGGGGCAGCAGCTACACTAACCCTGCCATATGTTCATGTGTGTTTATAAATCTACTTTAGTCTTGGATCAAGACGGCCCGTCAGGGATTGTATTATTTATGGTGATCGAGTCTGATGTTTGTTGGTAGTTTTAAACGGATCATAAATCCTCATAAATGAACCCAATCCAACATATAAAGTGTTTAAACACAAAGACACGGATGTTACCCGTCCATACGGGTCTGTTGTGTTCCGTAATATTACGTAGAGTTTAATAAAGACGCGTCTTAGTCCCGTGTGCGTCTGAACGCCGTTCTAGTTCCACATTTACATGGACATTTACCTGCTGCAACAGCCACTTTACCAAATAGTTTGTGGTTCTGTGTTTAAGGCTCGTGCGTCTATACTTATGTATGCATTGTAAATATAAAGTGATTATCTTAAAGCCACAAATGTTATCCGTACATACGGGGTGTTGGTGTTCAGTTAATGTTCAGTATAGATTAATAAAGAAGTGTTTTAATCCCCTCTGTGGATGAACGTCAACGTATTTCCTGGATTACATGGGGTGTAATACCGGTGTTCACCTGCAACAGCGCCACTTACACCCATTGAATGATATATATACAGTGATGTTCAGACAGACCAGATTGAAACATTTATTTATCGAATAATGCGGAATATTACCGAACATAAAGGGTCTGTATGGTGGGATAACATCTGTGGCTTTGGGATAAACACGTTATATTTAGAGTAACATACATTTATCAAGATGTTTGAGACTTTAACATGGAACCAACTAACAAACACTATTTTTGGAGAGTGTTAAGAATGTCAAAGATAGGATAATGATGATAATGTCATTTTATTTGTACAGCACTTTTCACATTTCATACTTTTCATGAAATATCTAGAACAAAACAAATGTAAAAGCCTAAGGATAGAGATTAAACTGAGATAAATTGTAACATAAGATAAATAACACTCAGGCAGGATAATAAGTAATCTAAACTAAATATCGATATCAAAATCGATAAGAAATCTGAGTCTTGATCTAAGGCTAAGATGAAACTATAATATCGTCTCTATCGGGAGGAAACCATAGAATGTCCCAAACTGTTACTTTTCAGGATTAAAAAAATGGCAAAAGTAGCAGATCTACAAGCTCAAAACGTGTTGCTTTGTGCCACGTTTCAAGCTTGTAGATCTGCTACTGTTGATGGTACTACTTGAAAATGTGTCCACATTTTTCAATATGTTTTTTTAAAGCGAACATTTTTAACACTAATATTTGCTTCTGGGGGGATTCTACAAATGTTTTCTAAATCAGTGGTTCTCAAACTTTTTCGTGCCAAGGACCCCCAAATAGACATTTATTAGCCCGCGGACCCCCATTTGAAAAGATAAGCCAGGGACCCCCATAATAGAAGATTTTTACGGCTCTAGCAGTGATTTTCAACTATTTTAAATTTCAAAGACCCCCAGTTTGACATGCATTAGGGCTACAGACCCCCATTTAATGGCATGTATGTCTCTGGGACCCCAATTCATATTGTAAAATCATTGTTAATTTAACTCTGAGAGTGTACAAATGGAACCAAATGGACCCGTTAGGGTCCAGAGTTACAGACCCATAAGGGTCCATTTGGTCCCTGTCCATCATTTAGCTGGGGACTCCCTGGAACCCCCTCAAGTACCCCTGGGGGTCCCCGGACCCCACTTTGAGAACCAATGTTCTAAATCATACGTTTTTTGAAAAAAACGTATGTTGCTATAATCAAACTTTTTCATGTCAAGGACAAGGACCACCCAAAATGATATGTAAATTTGTTCCAGGGACCCCCCAGAAGCAAAAATTTGAGTAAAAGAAATTCAGAAATGTTCACAATTTTTCAAAAAATAGGAGATATGCAGGCTCATAGCGCCGCACTCGGTGAGCTTGTAGATCTGCTATTTTTGAATAGCCAAAGTGTAAGATAATGGTTAAAGTGTTTACACTGACGCGTTCCCGGTCTTAAAGGGTTAACACTATAGCATACATGGGCAACTGGCGGCCCGGGGGCCACACGCGGCCCTCACCTTAACTTAATGCGGCCCGCAGGTTAATAGTGATATATGTTATTGATTTCAGCTGTTCCAATTCCAAACATGCAATCATGACCCGCTTTAATTACTCCAGTCTATATTATTAGTTCAATGACTTTATATCCAATGTATTTGTATTTAAGTTCATAAAGTTAACTTAATTATAAGCAAATCCGTTTGAAATTAAATTTAAAAAAAAACTGTCAGGATTCCAATTCCAAAATAGCTGATCTACAAGCTCAAAACGCGTCGCGATGCGACGCGCTTTGAGCTTGTAGATCAGCTATTTTTTGCTACTTTTGTGTGACATACTAGAATGACGAATTTAACCCATTAATACCTGGAACTGTGTCATTTTTAGATTTGAGCTAAAAAGCATTATTTTACACTTTGGGCTATTCAAAAATAGCAGATATACAAGCTCATAGCGCGGCACTGAGTGCCGCGCTACGAGCTTGTAGATCTGCTATTTTTGAAAAATCGTGAAAATGTGTGCAAATCTTTGAATATATATATTTTTAAAGCGAACATTTTTAACTCAAATCTTTGCTTCTGGGGGGTCCCTGGAACAAGATATTTTGATAATTTTGGGGGTCCTTGACATGAAAAAGATTGAGCACCACTGATATAGAAACATACGTTTTTCAGAAAACTGTTGGGATTTAGGAGACATGTAGAATCGGCTTCAGGTCTCAATGGGTTAATTTACAAAAAAAGTAAAAATATGGAGATAAGAGGCGTCTGCCCGACAGTAACAATAATATGCAATGTGTCCCTCTGGAGTGAGTGTGGAAATATAGTGGCCCTATACACCATCAAAGTTGTATCACCCCTGCACTATAGCCTACTTAAAAACTGTATTTTCTATTATTATTGTTATTATTATACAATATATTAAATTTAATGTTGGTATATATCTGTGTCTTGCAGGTTAATCATGTGACCTTCTGCAGAGTGGACTAAAGCTACTTCATACAGTGAGTTAAAAACGCTGAGTCATGGCTCCTAGCTATGACTCAGCGTTTGACTCACTGTATGAATGCTTCAGGGAAGGTTCAAAGGATGGATGGAGTCATCAGGAGAGAGCTGGTAATAGAGTGTCTGTAACTCAGGACAAGGGGCTTGAAGATGGAACCTCGATGGCGTCGACGAGGCCCTGAGAGCTGAAACGTATAACGGTGCCAACGAACGTTCTCCGTTTGAGATACAAGGCGTACGGTGCTCGGGACGTGGTGCCATACAACCTACGCGGCTCTATTAATACCAGCTATCTTCAACCACGCGGCGGGAGGCCCCACACGGTACGTACCTGGATCACACCTGGCCAGCAGTGGTGGAAAGTAACTAGGTGCATTTACTTGAGTACTGTATTAAGTGCAATTTCAAGGGATTTGTACTTTCCTTGAGTATTTCCAAATATCAATACTTTTACTTTTACTCCACTACATCTCGGATCCAAATATTGTACTTATTACTTCACTACATTTATTTGAAAACTTTATTTTAGTTACTTTGTAGATTTTTACTATAATTAAGAAAAACAATTATTAACCACTTCAGCCCTATATACATTTTGGCCATTTGAAATGAGCCGATCTACAAGCTCACAATGCGATTGCATTGTGAGCTTGTAGATCGGCTATTTTTAAAAGATTTTAATATATTTTGAAAACTTTTGAAATGGGATATTCTACATAATGAGTACTTTTTATTTTTGGTACTTCAAGTACATTTTGATACCTGTACCTTTGTACTTTTACTCAAGTGAATTTTGAATTCTGGACTTTAACTTGTAACAGAGTATTTCTACATTGCAGTAGTGATACTTTTACTTAAGTAAAAACAAATCAGTATTTTCTTCCACCACTGCTGGCCATTATAAACTAGGGCTGTGTCACCATTACAAAATGGAAGTTGACGATTCATTGTCACATGATTGATTGCGATCAAAGATTTAATTGTGTTTGACATTGAGAATGGGAACATTATGAATACAAATGTAATTTATTTTTGGCTTTTAGGGCTTCGTAAACAAAAGTTGCACAAGTTAGATATGACACATAATATACATCATTTAATAACAACAAATACATTCATAGTGGGATTAGCAGAGTGGAAATAGCCAATCTACAAGCTCAGAACGTGTCGCGTCGCAACACGTTTTGAGCTGGTAGATCTGCTATTTCCATAAAATGTTTGAAAATATATGAACATTATTAACATGGTAATGATTATGACGATTATGCAAAACATAATTGCAAATTCAAATAATTGCAATTAGGCTATTGCGTGATAATTGTGACCGGTCTAGTGCACAACCTAACATGCACATGGCACTTTGGTACACTCTACAGAGGACCAAGCCCTGTTAGACCCCCTACTATTTTAGTTACTATAGCGCACAACCTAACATGCACATGGCACTTTGGTACACTCTACAGAGGACCAAGCCCTGTTAGACCCCCTACTATTTTAGTTACTATAGCGCACAACCTAACATGCACATGGCACTTTGGTACACTCTACAGAGGACCAAGCCCTGTTAGACCCCCTACTATTTTAGTTACTATAGCGCACAACCTAACATGCACATGGCACTTTGGTACACTCTACAGAGGACCAAGCCCTGTTAGACCCCCTACTATTTTAGTTACTATAGCGCACAACCTAACATGCACATGGCACTTTGGTACACTCTACAGAGGACCAAGCCCTGTTAGACCCCCTACGATTTTAGTTACTATAGCGCACAACCTAACATGCACATGGCACTTTGGTACACTCTACAGAGGACCAAGCCCTGTTAGACCCCCTACTATTTTAGTTACTATAGCGCACAACCTAACATGCACATGGCACTTTGGTACACTCTACAGAGGACCAAGCCCTGTTAGACCCCCTACGATTTTAGTTACTATAGCGCACAACCTAACATGCACATGGCACTTTGGTACACTCTACAGAGGACCAAGCCCTGTTAGACCCCCTACGATTTTAGTTACTATAGCGCACAACCTAACATGCACATGGCACTTTGGTACACTCTACAGAGGACCAAGCCCTGTTAGACCCCCTACGATTTTAGTTACTATAGCGCACAACCTAACATGCACATGGCACTTTGGTACACTCTACAGAGGACCAAGCCCTGTTAGACCCCCTACTATTTTAGTTACTATAGCGCACAACCTAACATGCACATGGCACTTTGGTACACTCTACAGAGGACCAAGCCCTGTTAGACCCCCTACTATTTTAGTTACTATAGCGCACAACCTAACATGCACATGGCACTTTGGTACACTCTACAGAGGACCAAGCCCTGTTAGACCCCCTACTATTTTAGTTACTATAGCGCACAACCTAACATGCACATGGCACTTTGGTACACTCTACAGAGGACCAAGCCCTGTTAGACCCCCTACTATTTTAGTTACTATAGCGCACAACCTAACATGCACATGGCACTTTGGTACACTCTACAGAGGACCAAGCCCTGTTAGACCCCCTACTATTTTAGTTACTATAGCGCACAACCTAACATGCACATGGCACTTTGGTACACTCTACAGAGGACCAAGCCCTGTTAGACCCCCTACTATTTTAGTTACTATAGCGCACAACCTAACATGCACATGGCACTTTGGTACACTCTACAGAGGACCAAGCCCTGTTAGACCCCCTACTATTTTAGTTACTATAGCGCACAACCTAACATGCACATGGCACTTTGGTACACTCTACAGAGGACCAAGCCCTGTTAGACCCCCTACTATTTTAGTTACTATAGCGCACAACCTAACATGCACATGGCACTTTGGTACACTCTACAGAGGACCAAGCCCTGTTAGACCCCCTACTATTTTAGTTACTATAGCGCACAACCTAACATGCACATGGCACTTTGGTACACTCTACAGAGGACCAAGCCCTGTTAGACCCCCTACTATTTTAGTTACTATAGCGCACAACCTAACATGCACATGGCACTTTGGTACACTCTACAGAGGACCAAGCCCTGTTAGACCCCCTACTATTTTAGTTACTATAGCGCACAACCTAACATGCACATGGCACTTTGGTACACTCTACAGAGGACCAAGCCCTGTTAGACCCCCTACTATTTTAGTTACTATAGCGCACAACCTAACATGCACATGGCACTTTGGTACACTCTACAGAGGACCAAGCCCTGTTAGACCCCCTACTATTTTAGTTACTATAGCGCACAACCTAACATGCACATGGCACTTTGGTACACTCTACAGAGGACCAAGCCCTGTTAGACCCCCTACTATTTTAGTTACTATAGCGCACAACCTAACATGCACATGGCACTTTGGTACACTCTACAGAGGACCAAGCCCTGTTAGACCCCCTACTATTTTAGTTACTATAGCGCACAACCTAACATGCACATGGCACTTTGGTACACTCTACAGAGGACCAAGCCCTGTTAGACCCCCTACTATTTTAGTTACTATAGCGCACAACCTAACATGCACATGGCACTTTGGTACACTCTACAGAGGACCAAGCCCTGTTAGACCCCCTACTATTTTAGTTACTATAGCGCACAACCTAACATGCACATGGCACTTTGGTACACTCTACAGAGGACCAAGCCCTGTTAGACCCCCTACTATTTTAGTTACTATAGCGCACAACCTAACATGCACATGGCACTTTGGTACACTCTACAGAGGACCAAGCCCTGTTAGACCCCCTACTATTTTAGTTACTATAGCGCACAACCTAACATGCACATGGCACTTTGGTACACTCTACAGAGGACCAAGCCCTGTTAGACCCCCTACTATTTTAGTTACTATAGCGCACAACCTAACATGCACATGGCACTTTGGTACACTCTACAGAGGACCAAGCCCTGTTAGACCCCCTACTATTTTAGTTACTATAGCGCACAACCTAACATGCACATGGCACTTTGGTACACTCTACAGAGGACCAAGCCCTGTTAGACCCCCTACTATTTTAGTTACTATAGCGCACAACCTAACATGCACATGGCACTTTGGTACACTCTACAGAGGACCAAGCCCTGTTAGACCCCCTACTATTTTAGTTACTATAGCGCACAACCTAACATGCACATGGCACTTTGGTACACTCTACAGAGGACCAAGCCCTGTTAGACCCCCTACTATTTTAGTTACTATAGCGCACAACCTAACATGCACATGGCACTTTGGTACACTCTACAGAGGACCAAGCCCTGTTAGACCCCCTACTATTTTAGTTACTATAGCGCACAACCTAACATGCACATGGCACTTTGGTACACTCTACAGAGGACCAAGCCCTGTTAGACCCCCTACGATTTGAGTTACTATAGCGCACAACCTAACATGCACATGGCACTTTGGTACACTCTACAGAGGACCAAGCCCTGTTAGACCCCCTACGATTTGAGTTACTATAGCGCACAACCTAACATGCACATGGCACTTTGGTACACTCTACAGAGGACCAAGCCCTGTTAGACCCCCTACGATTTGAGTTACTATAGCGCACAACCTAACATGCACATGGCACTTTGGTACACTCTACAGAGGACCAAGCCCTGTTAGACCCCCTACGATTTGAGTTACTATAGCGCACAACCTAACATGCACATGGCACTTTGGTACGCTCTACAGAGGACCAAGCCCTGTTAGACCCCCTACGATTTGAGTTACTATAGCGCACAACCTAACATGCACATGGCACTTTGGTACGCTCTACAGAGGACCAAGCCCTGTTAGACCCCCTACGATTTGAGTTACTATAGCGCACAACCTAACATGCACATGGCACTTTGGTACGCTCTACAGAGGACCAAGCCCTGTTAGACCCCCTACTATTTTAGTTACTATAGCGCACAACCTAACATGCACATGGCACTTTGGTACGCTCTACAGAGGACCAAGCCCTGTTAGACCCCCTACTATTTTAGTTACTATAGCGCACAACCTAACATGCACATGGCACTTTGGTACGCTCTACAGAGGACCAAGCCCTGTTAGACCCCCTACTATTTTAGTTACTATAGCGCACAACCTAACATGCACATGGCACTTTGGTACACTCTACAGAGGACCAAGCCCTGTTAGACCCCCTACTATTTTAGTTACTATAGCGCACAACCTAACATGCACATGGCACTTTGGTACACTCTACAGAGGACCAAGCCCTGTTAGACCCCCTACTATTTTAGTTACTATAGCGCACAACCTAACATGCACATGGCACTTTGGTACACTCTACAGAGGACCAAGCCCTGTTAGACCCCCTACTATTTTAGTTACTATAGCGCACAACCTAACATGCACATGGCACTTTGGTACACTCTACAGAGGACCAAGCCCTGTTAGACCCCCTACTATTTTAGTTACTATAGCGCACAACCTAACATGCACATGGCACTTTGGTACACTCTACAGAGGACCAAGCCCTGTTAGACCCCCTACTATTTTAGTTACTATAGCGCACAACCTAACATGCACATGGCACTTTGGTACACTCTACAGAGGACCAAGCCCTGTTAGACCCCCTACTATTTTAGTTACTATAGCGCACAACCTAACATGCACATGGCACTTTGGTACACTCTACAGAGGACCAAGCCCTGTTAGACCCCCTACTATTTTAGTTACTATAGCGCACAACCTAACATGCACATGGCACTTTGGTACACTCTACAGAGGACCAAGCCCTGTTAGACCCCCTACTATTTTAGTTACTATAGCGCACAACCTAACATGCACATGGCACTTTGGTACACTCTACAGAGGACCAAGCCCTGTTAGACCCCCTACTATTTTAGTTACTATAGCGCACAACCTAACATGCACATGGCACTTTGGTACACTCTACAGAGGACCAAGCCCTGTTAGACCCCCTACTATTTTAGTTACTATAGCGCACAACCTAACATGCACATGGCACTTTGGTACACTCTACAGAGGACCAAGCCCTGTTAGACCCCCTACTATTTTAGTTACTATAGCGCACAACCTAACATGCACATGGCACTTTGGTACACTCTACAGAGGACCAAGCCCTGTTCGACCCCCTACTATTTTAGTTACTATAGCGCACAACCTAACATGCACATGGCACTTTGGTACACTCTACAGAGGACCAAGCCCTGTTAGACCCCCTACTATTTTATGTACTTTTTATAAAGATGTTAACATGGCTACCCATTTATGGTCTGTAAATTATACGAGTCTCTCTATCTATTCCTCTCTCTGTCTCTTCATCCCTCATCTCTCTATCTCTCCCCCTGCTAAGTATGTTGGTGAATGTAATGCACATTACAAAGTGCTTTGGTTAAAGGTACTATAGATAAATGCACCATTTAAACTGAAACTTTGAATTGAACTCATAGGCATCAGCTAGCAGCCACTGTGACACTGTGTAAGAGGCAGTTCAGTCACTGTAGACTGTATTACTTCTGGAAAATAAAATAAACATTAGTCATAACTGTGTGATTGCATTCTAAACATTACAGTCATAACTGATGTCATTCAAAATGTGTAAGCTCTATATTTAACAGCTACCAGGCATTGTGCCACTGCAGAGGTTCCCAAACCTTTTAGCTCAGGACCCAAACCAGTGAAGATAATAGATTTGCAAGCTCACAACGAGCATGTAAATCTATTTTCACGACCTCTTTTTTTTTTTTTCCCAATGTATTGCTTAGATTTGTTGTTTTCACGAAATAGCACATGTTCTATTTTGCTTGCTTCATATATGTGCTTTTAATTCATTTTAATTTTACTATTTGACCCCAGGAAAAATAGTCACTGTTTGAATCTGGATCTGAAATTATCAATAAACGAGCAATGGCAAAAACACACTGGAATGTAAACATTTCAGTGTAAAGATTTTCATAACGTTTTAGCTCGAGACCCAAAAGAGAAATGTGATGTCTCCCTGGGACCTAGTGAGAGGAGCAGATCTACAAGCTTGGCTTGTAGATCTGCTATTTGCATTACTCTTATTTTAATATTTTAAATGGAATTTCTTTGATTTTTGTTTTTAAATGTATCGGGTTCTTTTGAAACATAAGAACGTTTTACTACTCTAAATATTTTATTTTATTCATGTAAAACAAATGTAGGATACTAAAAGGAAAGAGGAATATTTACTGACTGATCTCAAAAACAAATTAAAACTGGCAGAAATAAAGACTCACTCCATAAAAACCTTAAGGAAAACTCCTTAGACAGAGACTAAGAACATATATTTTTATTTTATTTTTTCTATGTTCATCAAGTGCTCCAAGTGCTCAAAGTGAAACGTGCAGCAACACACATTTAGGTCGTAGAACCATCGTCAGTGCTATATCATCAGATGTAATCATTTGCAATTAAAGCTTCATCACGTCAGTCCACATCACATAATGACCGTAATGTAGTGTAGTGTAGTGTAGTATGTGATGTGGATTTCTGTGTTGTCATTTGTGGGTAAAGCTTCATTATTCATGCCGGTCAATAGGCGAGGCACTGACGATGGTCCTTTGACCCAAACGTTTGCTGCTGCACTTTTCACTTTTAGCACTTAGAGCTCTTTATGAGCATGAACAAATAAAACACTAATATATTTTTTTTGTCTCTGTCTAAGGTGTTTTTCTTAAGGTTTTTGTGGAGTGAGTCTTTTCTTCAACCGGTTTTCCTTTTGTATAAAGACGTTAACATGGCTTCACATTTATGGTCTGTAAATGATTAAATTATTACACATTTCTAAATGTTTTTGTTTGGAAGAGTCAAGATTGTATTTCACACTTGTAAGTTCTGTGGATATTTTTGCTTTGTTTTTTTGATAAAAATATGATGTATTGTTTACCCGATGATTAAATGTATTATCAGGTTGTCATTTTAAAAAAAAGTAAAACAAAAAATCCACAGAGCTTTAAAAAGTGTTGAATAAAATAACCCTTTAAACCCTTAAACCCTTTAAAAACAATCTTAATTGTGAAACTTAACTACATTTTGCTCATGTACAGAGCGTTAATCGATAGGGTTATGTTTTGATGTTGTAGATCTTTGAAATGTGTAAATCAGTGCTTCTCAACCTTATTCTGGAAGTGGACAGATGGGTGGGCCTTTTCAGACCATGCTTTAATGACCAATCAATCCATTGACACCAACTTATTTAATTGGTATCACTTTTTTATATTAAATCTTTGTTTTTGACAATGACTTGGGTGGAGAATCACTGGTTTAAATTTCAACTAAATGTAAGTTTTAGTTTTTTTTGCTTTTTGATTTACTTTATGAAATTTGTTTGCGCTTGTGAGCTTGTAGATCTTCACTCTTGGAGATTTTCACTCTATTTTCTTTTCTTTATGGAATTTCTTATTTAGCATTTTCTTAAAATACATTCTTTTGAATGTTTTTGATTATTTTCGTGACATTGATCTTGTAGATCGGCTATTTTCACTTTTCATGTTTTTGGGACAGCAACAATATTCCAATATGTCGTATCTGCTCCGTGCAGAACCAACGGATATCATTTTCAAATGTATTTAATAAATGACAATGTTCAATGAACTGTAATCCACGACCAATTACCTTATGGAAGCTTTGATTGATTGAATACTTTATTAACAGGTTCGGGGGGGGTGTTATTTACTCATGACCCAAGAAAATGTGTCCACAATTGAGTCCCGACCCATAACTTGGGAAACAGCGGACCAGGGTCCATGTGTTGTCTTAAATCAAATTAAAACTGGCAGAAATAAAGACTCACTCCATAAAAACCTTAAGGGAAACTCCTTAGACAGAGACTAAGAACATATATATATATATCGTTTTTTTTTTATGTTCATAAAGTGCTCCAAGTGCTCAAAGTGAAAAGTGCAGCAACACACATTTAGGTCATAGGACCATCGTCAGTGCTATATCATCAGATCTAATTATTTGCGGTTAAAGCTTCATTACGTCAGTCCACATCACATATGACCATAGTGTATGTCTGGTGTAGTGTAGTGTAGTGTAGTATGTGATGTGGATTTATGTCTTGTATCATTTCGCGTAATTTGATTTGCGTCTCGCGTCTCACGTCACTTATAATTAATTTGCAGGTAAGTCTTCATCACGTCAGTCCACATCACATATGACCATAGGCGCTGTATGTGATGTGGATTTATGTGTTGTCATTTGCGGGTAAAGCTTCATTATTCACAGCGGTCAGTAGGCGATGCACTGACGATGGTCCTTTGACCCAAACGTTTGCTGCTGCACTTTTCACTTTTAGCACTTGGAACTCTTTATGAGCATGAAAAATTAAAACACTAATATATTTACTTAGTCTTTGTCAAAGGAGTTTTCCATAAGGTTTTTGTGGAGTGAGTCTTTTCTTCAACCGGTTTTTATTTTTTATAAAGATGTTAACATGGCTACCCATTTATGGTCTGTAAATGATTACATTATTACAATTTTCAAAAATATAAAATTGGTTGGAGAAGTCAAGATTGTATTTCACACTTGTAAGTTTTGTGGACATTTTTGTTTTTTGATAACAAATATGATCTATATGATGTTTACCCGATTAAAAGCATTATCAGGTTTTTATTAAAACAATGTCCACAGAGCTTTAAAAAAGTGTTAAATAAAATAAAGTTCCTCTAAAAATGTCAATCTTAATTGTGAAACTCAATTACATGTTGCTCATGTACTTAATCCATAGGGTTAGGTTTTCATCTGCCGTAGTTGTAGATCTCTAATTAAATGTTAATTTACAGAGTGTTAATCCATAGGGTTATGTTTTCATCTGCTGTAGTTGTAGATCTTTGAAATGTGTAAATCAGTGGTTCTCAACCTTATTCTGGATCTGACCACTTAACATGGCAGCCGTGTTAAGTGGACAGATGGGTGGGCCTTTTCAGAGCATGCTTTATAGACCAATCGATCCATTGGTACTAACTTAGTATAAATTATTTATTTAGTATAACTTTTTTATATTAAATCTTAATGTTTTTGCCAAATATTTAGGAGTAGAACCACTGGTTTAAATTTCAACTAAATGTAAGTTGTATGTTAAACAAATGATTCCCCTACTTTATGGAATTGCTTTTCTTTTTTTAATTTACTTTATGAAATTAGTTTGAGCTTGTAGATCTTCACTCTTGTACATTTTCATTATTTTCTTTTATTTATGGAATTTCTTATTTAGCATTTTCTTAAATTACATTATTTTGAATGTTTTTCTTTATGTTGTGACATTGATCTTGTAGATCGGCTATCTTCACTTTTTATAATGTTTTTTGGACATCAACAATATTCCAATATGTCATATCTGCTCCATTCAAAACAAACCAATGTCATTTTCAAATGTATTTAATACATTACAATGTTCAATGAACCGTAATCCACAGGCCAATCACCTGCTGGAAGCTTTGATTGAATACTTAATTAACAGGTTGGGGGGGGGGGGGTTATTTACTCATGACCCAAGAAAATGTGTCCACGACCCATTATTGAGTCCCGACCCATAACTTGGGAAACAGTGGACAAGGGTCCATTTGGTTCCATGTTTCCTTTAAATATATGAGGTTCCTTTGAACAATAATGTTTTATTTCTGTACATTTCTTTCTTTTTTTTTATTGTAGGAAACTAAAAGGAAAAAGAGGAATATTTACTGACTGTAGCTAGTCTCAAAAACAAAGCAAAACTGGCAGAAAAAAAGACTCCCTCCACAAACTCCTTAGACGGAGACAAAGAAAAGCTATTTTTATTTTATTAGTTTCATGATCATAAAGTGCTCCAAGGGATCAAAGTGAAAAGTGCAGCAGCAAACATTTAGGTCATAGGACCATCGTCAGTGCTATATCATCAGATCTAATAATTTGCGGTTAAAGCTTCATTACGTCAGTCCACATCACATATGACCATAGTGTATGTCTGGTGTAGTGTAGTGTAGTATGTGATGTGGATTTATGTCTAGTTTCATTTTGCGTAATTTGATTTGCGTCTCGTCTTATCATTTCACGTCACTTCAGTCATGTGCAGGTAAGTCTTCATCACGTCAGTCCACATCACATATGACCATAGGCGCTGTATGTGATGTGAATTTATGTGTTGTCATTTGCGGGTAAAGCTTCATTATTCACGGCGGTCAGTAGGCGAGGCACTGACGATGGTCCTTTGACCCAAAAGTTTGCTGCTGCACTTTTCACTTAGCTCTTGGAGCACTTTATGAGCATGAACAAATAAAATACAAATATATTTTCTTCTCTCTGTCTCTGTCTAAGGAGTTTTCCTTAAAGTTTGTGTGGAGTGAAAACATTGCTACCTATTTATGGCCTGTTCATGAATTTTCCATGGCCAGTCATTTGGGATCAATAAAAGTAGGAGAAAAGGCTGTTATTCTAGTCCGGACTTTTCCTTTAACATGGCAGCCTTGTTAAGTGGATAAACTAAATTGGTAAATGGATGAACTGTGACGGGATAGATGAGGGAGGTCAGAAAGAGTTTTTTTTGTGCAAATATTAATTTGAATATCTGTTAGTTTATTGTATCTTATCTGTATTTTGTTTTAGTTTTTCTCCTTTTTTAATTGTTGTAATGTTCATTATTGACATGTATTTTGGGTTATTGTTTTCCTGTTTTCTTATTGGTCGTCATGACTTCATAGGCTTGTCAAAATTACATAATAGCATTAGTCTTTGATGGATAATATCATTGGAAATTATGTAATATTTGCACAAAAAATATTTCAGTTGTAATGTATGTTTTGTTTTAACTTCCATTTACTGTATTTGAATGTGATGTTTTTTTTATTGTATTTATTTGTTTATTTATTGCTGCTTTTTTTTTATAAAGGCGCTATATCACTAAACATTACCGTATCTGATCTCAATAGGCTCATTATCTCTAACTGTACAGCTGTGCTGCTTCAGGAATTCTGTGACCAACAGCGTAGCTCATCATTGTTGTAATGTGAAGAGACTCATCTTCAGACTCTACCTCATCCTGTAGCACTTTGATGCATTTTGAGCTTGTAGATCTGCTATTTTCAAATGGCCAAAGTTTAAATGGGGTTAATGTTTGTATGTTTTGTAGTAATAATACAAATCTACAAAGTAACTAAAGGTTTCAAATAATTGTAGTGGAGTAAAAGTACAATATTTGCCTCTGAGGTGTGGTGGAGTATAAGTAAAAGTACTGAACATTGGAAATACTCCAGTAAAGTAAAAAATACCTCAGATGCTGGGTTCACTACTTTACTGAGACACTACACTGTCTCTGTTTTCTATGTATGTGTTTACCTTGTTTATTGTGAGTCACTCTGGACAAAGAGTATAGATGAATATCTACATTGAAAATTGTGAAGTGACTTTACTGTTGAAATGTAAATGAGTGAATGTTACCATGTGATTTGTAAATAACAACATAAAAACAAAGGCTCTGGTGTGGTTCTCCTGGTTTACCGGGATGGGGTTCAATTCCCTGCAGTGCCCTACTCATAGTGTTGTATTTACCATTTTATATGGTCTGTTTTATTTATGTTCATAGTGTTGTATTTACCCTTTATGGTTTTATGTTTTATTCTTTATGTTCATTGTGTTGTATTTACCCTTACATGGTTTGTTTAATTCTTTGTTCATAGTGTTGTATTTCCCCTTATGTGGTTTATTTTATCTTTATGTTCATAATGTTGTATTTACCCTTACATGGTTTGTTTTATTCTTTATGTTCATTGTGTAGGGTTGGGATCCTTCATTATAATTATAATTGTTGATGACCAAATGGACCATTACAGGTCTGTAACTCTTTAGTGTACAAATGGAACCAAATGGAACCGTTATGGTGGTCCTTGAAACGTAAAAGTTTGAGGACCACTGGTATTTTAATGGTTTATCAGACGTGAAGTCCACACACCAGCTCTTAGTGTGATGGATACGGTTCCAAATGCTAACACAGCTACAAGCTCTTAGCCTGTCTCAAAGTGGGGTCCGGGGACCCCCAGGGGTCCTTGGGGGGATTTCAGGGGGTTCCCAGCTAGAGTAGTTAAGGTAGCATCATAAACATTTTAACCACTTTATCCATTTACTAGAGTCTCGGGGGACTACGCCCCCCCGAGACCCCAGCCGTTGCGCGGGGCTTTGCGTTCGCTGGTGCCTACTGTGTCTGTCTTTGTGTTTGTGTCGCTGTAGCACAGAGTGGGCATTAAGATGGGATGTATGCTCCTTTAAGGGAGGTGGATCGTGGGATTCTGTTGTTTGCAAAGAGGCGTTGTGAATATTGGCTCAATGCAGACTCACCTTATTGCCACCTAATCGTGTGAGTGAGTGTTGTGTGTACGTAGGGCGGAATAGCTTGCGGGGTTGTGTGCTTTTTTGTTTGCTACTGGGCCTTGCATAGGAATGGATATTTTGAAAAGATGTAACAGTGTAAGGAAGTGTCTTTTGTGTGAAGTGGTAGGCCTTGACAATTATGTAGTGCAAGCATAAATGACACATGGAAGAATGCAACAGATGTACCTCAATGGGGAAGAAGCAGATGTCCATGATGTAAGGAAGTTGGCACGTCATCAGGTTCCAGAGATTGGCAACGCAGGGCCTGCAGAATGGGAGTGAAAGACCAGCCAGGAATCAACCACACAATGTGACATGTTGAAGAGGGATTATGTGAAAGGAAAGGCAGTGATATGTGTGTGAAGTGTTAAGCAGCAGCACTATTAGTTATGTGGATTTATGAGAAAGGAATGTAACAATGCATGAACCTTGCCTCAAGGGGGACGAAGCAGTAGTCCAGGAAAGAAGCTGCAAGGCCGGCAGGTGGCGCAGGTTGTCATGAGAGGCTCTGCAGAATGGCTGAATGGCAGCGGTGACTTTGATGACAGCGGTTGTGGTGCTGTGTGATGAGCAGAAGGGGGTTGTGACCTATGTGGTGCCAGAAGTTGTTGGAACATTGCGGGATAAAAGTGTATCCCTGTATCACAGCGACTTTGGTAACCACCAATTGGTCAGCTCATCGTCACGTTGATTAGGGGGGAAACTGTAGTAATAGTAGTGGATTGTTTGTTTGACGGGGGGCCACTGCAGGTGGTGGAGGACTGCTGTGAGATGGTCTCTGGAACGGGCGCTGGTGTGCGGGCAAGGCAGTGAAATGTCTGTGAAGTGGTAATTTGCGTCATTGTCAGCAGCACTTATGTAGATGAATGAGAAATGGCACATGTGACAATGCAGCAGACGTACCTCTTTGTGAAGGAGCACTTGACCATGAAGGGAAGTTGCAACGGGCTGAGGTTACACAGATAGTCATCCATGACAGAGGCTGCAGAATGGGAGAAATGGAGAAGGCGGGAAGGAAGCACACAATGTGAGACGTCCACCATGGATCATGTGACAGTGAAGACAGTGATTTGTGTTTGAAGCGGTAGGTATTGTCAATTATGTAGAGCAATTACAAATGGCACATGGAAGAATGCAAGACTTTTACCTCAATGTGGAAGAAGCACTTGTTTGAAAACCACATTTTCAGTGTGGTCTGTCTGGTGCGGTATGGCAAACGTCAGGGCTGCTGGGTCACCCGTCCTTGAACTGGCAACATAAAGCTGTCCGTGGCTGAAGACAGGGGACTGTAGCCAGACTCCCACTCTTCTGAGGGTCTGCCCTTGGGACTTGTTGATGGTGGTGGCAAAAGCATTGCGGATCGGAAACTGTCGTCTGGCCCAGTCAAAAGGGAAAAAAGGAGCTTGTTGTTGAGGGACCTCTGGAAGAAGAGTTTGGTGCCATTGCACAGTCCGTCTTTAGGGCTGATGTTGCGGAGTAGCATCAAGGGCATTGCATGCTTGAGGGTGATGATGTGGCGGGGAAATCCACTGGGGCAGAGGGTGTTGAGATATTCGATGGTGAAGCGCATAACATCTTGGTAGTCCACCAGGGTGTCAGCACTGGTGAGCTTGGTAGCCATACCTGGCATCCAGGTCTCCATGATGTCATTGATGGTGTCCACCTCTTTGTTGGTAGGGGCGGGTGCAGTACGTTAGTCCGACAGCGCATTCCTCCGACAGCGCATCGCTCCGACGTTTCAATACTAAACCCGAACCAAACAATTGTGTCACCACCGAAACGGAAAAAAAATTACTAAGTCCAGAGCTCGATGAATGTTAGGGACAAAAAAAAAAGTCACTACCAATCAACTTTAAATTGCCTGAAACGTACTCCTAACACGTTTTTGGGGGAACAATTTTTTTTCCGTTTCGGTAGTGACACCATTGTGTCACTACCGAAACGGAAAAAAAATTACTAAGTCCAGAGCTCGATGAATGTTAGGGACCAAAAAAAAAGTCACTACCAATCAACTTTAAATTGCCTGAAACGTACTCCTAACAGGTTTTTGGGGGAACATTTTTTTTTTCGTTTCGGTAGTGTCACTACCGAAACGGAAAAAAAATTACTAAGTCCAGAGCTCGATGAATGTTAGGGACCAAAAAAAAAGTCACTACCAATCAACTTTAAATTGCCTGAAACGTACTCCTAACAGGTTTTTGGGGGAACAATTTTGGCCTCCACACTTTGTGATTTTTTCGGATTTAACTTTCGTTTCTGTAAAATAAATTTTACCGAAACGAAAATAACCAATCAACTCTAAATTGCCTGAAACGTACTCCTAACAGGTTTTTGGGGGGAGTATTTTGGCCTCCACACTTAGTGATTCTTTCGGATTTAACTTTCGTTTCGGTGGTGACCAACTTTCATTTCAGCAGTTTGATTACAAAATGTAAGTTGTGTAAAAAATAATCTGACTATACTAAGTTGTTATTTGTTTGTTTAAGTCAGGCTATACTCTACTCAGAGTCATAAGTTTACAAAATGTACTAAAGTACAGTGAACGTCTGTGCGGTTTGTCTTCATCACTGAAAATAACGTACATGTAAACTGATATAAAACTACTGTCATGTGCAGTTGGGGTGAAGAAACACAACCATTTCACTCCTAATAATACCTATTTGATTTGACATCCTGACTTACTGCTGTAGCTGAGGCTTGAACCTGTTACCTGCGGCTCACTAGGCAGTGACTCTATCCATTCACCCACAGCTGTTTCCTTGGCATCTGTGGTTCTGAAACGTTTTGTTGTCAAACCCCCAAATTGACATGTATTTGGGCAGTGGACCCCAATGTGAAAAGATGTAGTGTCAGGGCCCCCCATGAAAAAGATTTATATTTATGCTGTAACACATTTTTTAAAAGTTATTTGTCTTGTTTGTTGTTCAAGTCAAAGCACCAGGAAGGCTGTACTTGTCAGCCATCTGTTAGCTCAATGGGTTGAGACGCAGTATTCATGATCCAGAGGCCATGAGTTCAAATCCCATTGATGTCTTTCCTATGATTCTTTCCTTTGCAGACTGGCTTCCAGAAGATCAACTGAAAACTATCAGGAAGGCTATATTTGTCATTCTACTGTTAGCTCAATGGGTTGAAACGCAGTATACATGATCCAGAGGCCATGAGTTCAAATCCCATTGATGTCTTTCCTATGATTCTTTCCTTTGCAGACTGGCTTCCAGAAGATCAACTGAAAACTTCCAGGAAGGCTGTACTTGTCAGCCATCTGTTAGCTCAATGGGTTGAGACGCAGTATTCATGATCCAGAGGCCATGAGTTCAAATCCCATTGATGTCTTTCCTATGATTCTTTCCTTTGCAGACTGGCTTCCAGAAGATCAACTGAAAACTACCAGGAAGGCTGTACTTGTCAGCCATCTGTTAGCTCAATGGGTTGAGACGCAGTATTCATGATCCAGAGGCCATGAGTTCAAATCCCATTGATGTCTTTCCTATGATTCTTTCCTTTGCAGACTGGCCTCCAGAAGATCAACTGAAAACTACCAGGAAGGCTGTACTTGTCAGCCATCTGTTAACTCAATGGGTTGAGACACAGTATACATGATCCAGAGGCCATGAGTTCAAATCCCACTGGTGTCTTTACTGTGATGCTTCCCTTTGCAGACTAACTTCTAGAAAAACAAGTTAAAACCACCAGAAAACCTGTAACTCTCAGCCAACAGCATAGCTCAACTGGTAGAGCGTCTGTCCAATAACATGACTTGACTTGACTTGACTTGACTTGACTTGAGTGGGTTCGATTCCCACTCGAGTCAAGTGTCCCCGGTAACTTGGGGCAACGGATAAATTGACTGATATCCTTAGTGATGCTTCCCTTTGCAGACTAACTTCTAGAAAAACAAGTTAAAACCACCAGGAAACCTCTAACTCTCAGCCAACAGCATAGCTCAACTGGTAGAGCGTCTGTCCAATAAGATGACTTGACTTGACTTGAGTGGGTTCGATTCCCACTTGAGTCAAGTGTCCCCGGTATCTTGGGGCAACGGATAAATTGACTGATATCCTTAGTGATGCTTCCCTTTGTTACCGGGGACACTTGACTCGAGTGGGAATCGAACCCACTCAAGTCAAGTCATGTTATTGGACAGACGCTCTACCAGTTGAGCTATAATGTTGGCTGAGAGTTACAGGTTTTCTGGTGGTTTTAACTTGTTTTTCTAGAAGTTAGTCTGCAAAGGGAAGCATCACAGTAAAGACACCAGTGGGATTTGAACTCATGGCCTCTGGATCATGTATACCGCGTCTCAACCCATTGAGCTAACAGATGGCTGACAAGTACAGCCTTCCTGGTAGTTTTCAGTTGATCTTCTGGAAGCCAGTCTGCAAAGGAAAGAATCATAGGAAAGACATCAATGGGATTTGAACTCATGGCCTCTGGATCATGAATACTGCGTCTCAACCCATTGAGCTAACAGATGGCTGACAAGTACAGCCTTCCTGGTAGTTTTCAGTTGATCTTCTGGAAGCCAGTCTGCAAAGGAAAGAATCATAGGAAAGACATCAATGGGATTTGAACTCATGGCCTCTGGATCATGAATACTGCGTCTCAACCCATTGAGCTAACAGATGGCTGACAAGTACAGCCTTCCTGGTAGTTTTCAGTTGATCTTCTGGAAGCCAGTCTGCAAAGGAAAGAATCATAGGAAAGACATCAATGGGATTTGAACTCATGGCCTCTGGATCATGTATACTGCATCTCAACCCATTGAGCTAACAGTTGGATGACACATATAGCCTTCCTGGTAGTTTTCAGTTGATCTTCTGGAAGCCAGTCTACAAAGGAAAGAATCATAGGAAAGACATCAATGGGATTTGAACTCATGGCCTCTGGATCATGAATACTGCGTCTCAACCCATTGAGCTAACAAATGGCTGACAAGTACAGCCTTCCTGGAAGTTTTCAGTTGATCTTCTGGAAGCCAGTCTGCAAAGGAAAGAATCATAGGAAAGACATCAATGGGATTTGAACTCATGGCCTCTGGATCATGTATACTGCGTCTCAACCCATTGAGCTAACAGTTGGATGACAAATATAGCCTTCCTGGTAGTTTTCAGTTGATCTTCTGGAAGCCAGTCTGCAAAGGAAAGAATCATAGGAAAGACATCAATGGGATTTGAACTCATGGCCTCTGGATCATGAATACTGCGTCTCAACCCATTGAGCTAACAGATGGCTGACAAGTACAGCCTTCCTGGTGCTTTGACTTGAACAACAAACAAGACAAATAATTAAAAAAAAATGTGTTACAGCATAAATATAAATCTTTTTCATGGGGGGCCCTGACACTACATCTTTTCACATTGGGGTCCACTGCCCAAATACATGTCAATTTGGGGGGTTGACAACAAAACGTTTCAGAACCACAGATGCTAAGGAAACAGCTGTAGATGAATGGATAGAGTCACTGACTAGAGAGCCGCAGGTAACAGGTTCAAGCCTCAGCTACAGCAGCAAGTCAGGATGTCAAATCAAATACGTATTATTAGGAGTGAAATGGTTGTGTTTCTTCACCCCAACTGCACATGACAGCAGTTTTATATCAGTTTACATGTACGTTATTTTCAGTGATGAAGACAAACCGCACAGACGTTCACTGTACTTAACTTTCAAAGTTAAATCCGAAAAAATCACTAAGTGTGGAGGCCAAAAAAAAAATTGTACCCCCAAAAACCTGTTAGGAGTACGTTTCAGGCAATTTAAAGTTGATTGGTAGTGACTTTTTATTTTGTCCCTAACATTCATCGAGCTCTGGACTTAGTAATTTTTTTTTCGTTTCGGTAGTGACACCATTCTGTCACTACCGAAACAAAGTTAAATCCGAAAAAATCACTAAGTGTGGAGGCCAAAATTGTTCCCCCAAAAACCTGTTAGGAGTACGTTTCAGGCAATTTAAAGTTGATTGGTAGTGACTTTTTTTTTGGTCCCTAACATTCATCGAGCTCTGGACTTAGTAATTTTTTTTCCGTTTCGGTAGTGACACAATGGTGTCACTACCGAAACGTAAAAAAAATTGTTCCCCCAAAAACCTGTTAGGAGTACGTTTCAGGCAATCTAAAGTTGATTGGTAGTGACTTTTTTTTTGGTCCCTAACATTCATCGAGCTCTGGACTTAGTAATTTTTTTTCCGTTTCGGTAGTGACACTACCGAAACGAAAAAAAAATTGTTCCCCCAAAAACCTGTTAAGAGTACGTTTCAGGCAATTTAAAGTTGATTGGCAGTGACTTTTTTTTTGGTCCCTAACATTCATCGAGCTCTGGACTTAGCAATTTAAAGTTGATTGGTAGTGACTTTTTTTTGGGTCCCTAACATTCATCGAGCTCTGGACTTAGTAATCTTTTTTCCGTTTCGGGAGTGACACAATGGTGTCACTACCGAAACAAAAAAAAAATGTTCCCCCAAAAACCTGTTAGGAGTACGTTTCAGGCAATTTAAAGTTGATTGGTAGTGACTTTTTTTTTGGTCCCTAACATTCATCGAGCTCTGGACTTAGTAATTTTTTTTCCGTTTCGGTAGTCACACAATGGTGTCACTACCGAAACAAAAAAAAAATTGTTCCCCCAAAAACCTGTTAGGAGTACGTTTCAGGCAATTTAAAGTTGATTGGTAGTGACTTTTTTTTTGGTCCCTATAACATTCATCGAGCTCTGGACTTAGTAATTTTTTTTCCGTTTCGGTAGTGACACAATGGTGTCACTACCGAAACGAAAGTTAAATCCGAAAAAATTACTAAGTGTGCAGTTCAAAATCGTCCCCCCAAAAACCTTTAGGAGTACGTTTCAGGCAATTTAGAGTTGATTGGTAGTGGAGTAATTTTTTTTCACCATTGTGTCACTACTGAAACGTTTTTGTGTCACTACCGAAACGGAAGTTAAATCCGAAAAAATCACTAAGTGTGGAGGCCAAAATCGTCCCCCCAAAAACCTGTTAGGGGTACGTTTCAGGCAATTTAGAGTTGATTGGTAGTACTTTGTAGTGGAGTAATATTTTTTTCACCTTTGTGTCACTACCGAAACGTTTTTGTGTCACTACCGAAACGAAAGTTAAATCCGAAAAAGTCACTAAGTGTGGAGGCCAAAATTGTCCCCCCAAAAACCTGTTAGGAGTACGTTTCAGGCAATTTAGAGTTGATTGGTAGTACTTTGTAGTGGAATAATTTTTGTTTTCACCATTGTGTCACTACCGAAACGTTTTTGTGTCACTACCGAAACGAAAGTTAAATCCGAAAAAATCACTAAGTGTGGAGGCCAAAATCGTCCCCCCAAAACTTTGTAGTGGAGTCATTTTTTTTTTCACCATTGTGTCACTACCGAAACGTTTGTGTCACTACCGAAACGAAAGTTAAATCCGAAAAAAATCACTAAGTGTGGAGGCCAAAATCGTCCCCCCAAAAACCTGTTAGGAGTACGTTTCAGGCAATTTAGAGTTGATTGGTAGTACTTTGTAGTGGAGTACATTTTTTTTTTCACCATTGTGTCACTACCGAAACGTTTTTGTGTCACTACCGAAACGAAAGTTAAATCCGAAAAAATTACTAAGTGTGGAGGCCAAAATCGTCCCCCCAAAAACCTGTTAGGAGTACGTTTCATGCAATTTAGAGTTGACTGGTAGTGGAGTAATTTTTTTTCACCATTGTGTCACTACCGAAACGTTTTTGTGTCACTACCGAAACGGAAGTTAAATCCGAAAAAATCACTAAGTATGGAGGCCAAAATCGTCCCCCCAAAAACCTGTTAGGGGTACGTTTCAGGCAATTTAGAGTTGATTGGTAGTACTTTGTAGTGGAGTAATATTTTTTTCACCATTGTGTCACTACCGAAACGTTTTTGTGTCACTACCGAAAAGAAAGTTAAATCCGAAAAAGTCACTAAGTGTGGAGGCCAAAATCGTCCCCCCAAAAACCTGTTAGGAGTACGTTTCAGGCAATTTAGAGTTGATTGGTAGTACTTTGTAGTGGAATAATTTTTGTTTTCACTATTGTGTCACTACCGAAACGTTTTTGTGTCACTACCGAAACGGAAGTTAAATCCGAAAAAATCACTAAGTGTGGAGGAGGCCAAAATGGTCCCCCCAAAAACCTGTTAGGAGTACGTTTCATGCAATTTAGAGTTGACTGGTAGTGGAGTAATTTTTTTTCACCATTGTGTCACTACCGAAACGTTTTTGTGTCACTACCGAAACGAAAGTTAAATCCGAAAAAATCACTAAGTGTGGAGGACAAAATCGTCCCCCCAAAAACCTGTTTTTCACCATTGTGTCACTACCGAAACGTTTTTGTGTCACTACCGAAAAGAAAGTTAAATCCGAAAAAGTCACTAAGTGTGGAGGCCAAAATCGTCCCCCCAAAAACCTGTTAGGAGTACGTTTCAGGCAATTTAGAGTTGATTGGTAGTACTTTGTAGTGGAATAATTTTTGTTTTCACCATTGTGTCACTACCGAAACGTTTTTGTGTCACTACCGAAATGAAAGTTAAATCCGAAAAAATCACTAAGTGTAGAGGCCAAAATCGTCCCCCCAAAACTTTGTAGTGGAGTCATTTTTTTTTCACCATTGTGTCACTACCGAAACGTTTGTGTCACTACCGAAACGAAAGTTGAATCCGAAAAAAATCACTAAGTGTGGAGGCCAAAATCGTCCCCCCAAAAACCTGTTCGGAGTACGTTTCAGGCAATTTAGAGTTGATTGGTAGTACTTTGTAGGTGAGTAATCTTTTTTTTCACTATTGTGTCACTACCGAAACGTTTTTGTGTCACTACCGAAACGGAAGTTAAATCCGAAAAAATCACTAAGTGTGGAGGAGGCCAAAATGGTCCCCCCAAAAACCTGTTAGGAGTACGTTTCATGCAATTTAGAGTTGACTGGTAGTGGAGTAATTTTTTTTCACCATTGTGTCACTACCGAAACGTTTTTGTGTCACTACCGAAACGAAAGTTAAATCCGAAAAAATCACTAAGTGTGGAGGACAAAATCGTCCCCCCAAAAACCTGTTTTTCACCATTGTGTCACTACCGAAACGTTTTTGTGTCACTACCGAAAAGAAAGTTAAATCCGAAAAAGTCACTAAGTGTGGAGGCCAAAATCGTCCCCCCAAAAACCTGTTAGGAGTAGGTTTCAGGCAATTTAGAGTTGATTGGTAGTACTTTGTAGTGGAATAATTTTTGTTTTCACCATTGTGTCACTACCGAAACGTTTTTGTGTCACTACCGAAACGAAAGTTAAATCCGAAAAAATCACTAAGTGTAGAGGCCAAAATCGTCCCCCCAAAACTTTGTAGTGGAGTCATTTTTTTTTCACCATTGTGTCACTACCGAAACGTTTGTGTCACTACCGAAACGAAAGTTGAATCCGAAAAAAATCACTAAGTGTGGAGGCCAAAATCGTCCCCCCAAAAACCTGTTAGGAGTACGTTTCAGGCAATTTAGAGTTGATTGGTAGTACTTTGTAGGTGAGTATTTTTTTTTTCACTATTGTGTCACTACCGAAACGTTTTTGTGTCACTACCGAAACGGAAGTTAAATCCGAAAAAATCACTAAGTGTGGAGGAGGCCAAAATCGTCCCCCCAAAAACCTGTTTTTCACCATTGTGTCACTACCGAAACGAAAGTTGGTCACTACCGAAACGAAAGTTAAATCCGAAAAAATCACTAAGTGTGGAGGCCAAAATCGTCCCCCCAAAAACCTGTTAGGAGTACGTTTCAGGCAATTTAGAGTTGATTGGTAGTACTTTGTAGTGACTTTTTTTGGTCCATAACATTCATCGAGCTCTGGACTTAGTACATTTATTTTTTCACCATTGTGTCACTACCGAAACGAAAGTTTGTCACTACCGAAACGAAAGTTAAATCCGAAAAAATCACTAAGTGTGGAGGCCAAAATCGTCCCCCCAAAAACCTGTTAGGAGTACGTTTCAGGCAATTTAGAGTTGATTGGTAGTACTTTGTAGTGACTTTTTTTTTTGTCCCTAAAATTCATCGAGCTCTGGACTTAGTAAAAAAAATCACCATTGTGTCACTACCGAAACGAAAGTTTGTCACTACCGAAACGAAAGTTAAATCCGAAAAAATCACTAAGTGTGGAGGCCACAATCGTCCCCCCAAAAACCTCTTGTGTGCTTTACTAGCATTGGAAAATAATGGCTACAATTTCATCCATTAAAAAAGTAGGCCTACAGAAATTGATTTGAAAGTCGCTTTGGATAAAAGCGTCTGCTAAATGACTGTAATGTAATGTAATGTAATGACTGAACCAATGTAAGACCCATCTTTAATAATAACCATTCATTACTTAAAAGTTAATATCTCTGTATGATGGCATGCACTGACCACACCCCCGAACCGGAAGGTCTGGGGGTCCTCCCCCAGGTGAATTTTGGGAGTTTGTCAGTTTGATACCAAATCCAGTAGAAAACCAGAAGAAATGACGATCCAGAAGAGTGTCAGGAGACATGGTCAAAAACCAGGAGACTCATGCGGGATCCAGGAGTGTTGGCAGCCCTGCAGTTACCAGGAATTAAATATAAAAATAGATAGCATGTGCTGTGAACAATTTAGGCTGACAAGAACAAAGTATTTTTTTTAACAACAGGACTGTATGGCATTTTGTTTATACTATAGTATTGTATAGCTTCATTTTTTATGACACAGTACGAGTTTAGTATGACTTTTCTCATATACTATTGTTTCAATGTAGGAACTGAATTAATAACAAGCTAAACTCCTTTTTGCATCAACTCCTCCAAGGAACAGGCCATATGATGTAGTTGGCAGGGCTTTATTGAAGAAAAGGTGACATTAAAAACAAACAATTAGACAAATAATCATACATTGATGATGATAATGAAGTGCACATTAGCATTCACACTGATTTACATTTCAACCTTAAAGTCACATCAGACAATGAGCATGATCTGTCACTTTTACAAAGTGTAATAAAAGTTATCCTTGCCTGGGCGTACCTCTGTGCTGGAGGCTGACGACAGGGGAACAGGTTCTCCTGAGAGCAAGAAGCTGCGATGGAGAGATGAGTGAATGACATGGTCCAAGGAGTCTCAGATTTAATGAAGCAGTTAAACCGTGCAGTACAGAGGTCTGACTGTTTTTTTACGACTGTAGAACTGTTGTGTGTATTTGAGCATTGCTCTGCATGTTCTTCAGTGAAAGATCACAGCCAGCTACAAACATGAAAAAACACCTATAGTGTAGGTATATTTTGCTTGTTGATCTTATTTTTGTTTGGTTCTTCTTCCCACGCTTTGTTTCGATGTCCCACGTCCTAATTGATTGATTAGCTCCTGCTGTGTGTCCCCTCATCACCTTTAGTTTATGTCACTTGAGGTGTGTGTTTGGGCAGCCTGGCATTCAGTGAGAGAATGGGGGTGAGCTAGGCTCAATATTTTGAGTTTGGGTTTGAACCCCTAACCTCTGGTTTGAGAAGCAACATATCTCTAGCTCAGGGGTGGGCAACTCTGATAATGGAGAGGGCCACTATATTTCCACACTCAATATGCCATTCTATGTCACACAAAAGTTGCGACGCGTTTTGAGCTTGTAGATCGGCTATTTTTGCTATTTTTATATTGGAATCCTGATTTTTCTTTGCTATTTTTGAATTGGGATCCTGAAAAGTAACATTTGTATTATATTATTTGAAATGCATTTAGTTAGTGTGGTTGCCCGAATGGGTAACTTTGCTAAGAGATTGGTTGCATAGTTTAATCAAGTAAAATAAAAATGTATTTTTCCCTACATTCCTTGGGTCATAACGCAACTCCCCATATATACCACGCCCATTTGCGTCACGATAGATTTTCCGCCATTTTGAATTTTCTGCAAAACACACTTTTAGCTCCTCGGTAAACATGATCTCTGGGCCCATGCGGTAAACATATCCAAACGGCATTTTGATAGTCCATACCGTTCGTCCGTAAATGGCTTCCAAAGTTAGTGGGAGGGGCCTGTTTTACCAAAAATGCCAGACATCACGAACGAAACGTCCGGTCAATCCCAAATTTAAATCACATGTCGAGGGTGGTTTACAACGAATTCCCAAAAGCATTTCCACTTTGACCCATAGGGGGCGCCACAAATGCACAAAACGTAACCGTTTGATGCAAAAACATGATTTTTGGGGGGAACAATCCTCTCAAAATGTAATAAAAGCGATATCAGGAGTGACGTGAATATATGATTGGCCCGTTACATTTGTGGGAGGGGCCTATTTCCTAAAATCAAAACGGCACGTATCACGAAGACAGGATCCGATCGGCAACCGATTCGAATGCCACGTCGCGCGGCCTCCGACAGTATTCCTCCCGGCGTATCTCTCGAGTCCCGGCAGCCGAGACCCGCGACCGGCGTCGGCGCAACCACACTTTGCAATTTCCCAGAATTGCGACGCGTCTTCCTCCCACTGCTTGCCACTGCTCTTGTACCCTAGTGGTAGAGCCTTCATCCCACTCCTTGCCGCTGACAGGCACCACCCCCAGCCCATAGGAGTACATGCACCAACAAATATTACCCACCCCGCCCAGCCTCCCTACCCCGTCCCGAATGCTCGGCCAAACCAGATGCACCACAGTGGATTTTAACCCCTACACTCTGCGGCGGTGGGCAGGTACATCCCTGTACCACCCAAGTGCCTGTTCTTTTTTTCATACTGTGATGCTGCTATGACAACTGAATTTCCCTCGCGGGTTCAATAAATGTCTCAGCAATATCAGGACAGGATATCATTATCTACCTGCCACAATGTATCCACATCACGCTTTAGCTCGGTGTTGGGGCTATAGTTGTTGAGGTGAATATTAGATACTATGTTGTGTCCTGGTCCAAGTAGCAATGTAGTGGTCCAAGTCTAATGTTTACTGCTGCAGATGCCCTTGTTGAACAGATTCAACAGGCGTTATGTAGTGGGAATGATCAAACACGGTCCATGTACTTTTTGATATTTAGTTTTTGAGGATGTATCTACTGTATCTCTGTTATACGATCATATAAAGAGAACACAATATGAAACTGAATAACATTAATATTTAAATGTTGCATATGCCCTCGTTGGTCCCAGACGAACAGGTTTGACGGGCGTTATAGGATGGGGATTATCAATTCCAATGAGGATCTCTGTTATACGATCATATAAAAAGAACAAAATATAAAACTGAATACCATTATTTAAATTTGTTCGCTTAGACTTATATATCATTATAATAAAAATGCATTTCCATACATTATATTTTATCGTGGTACTGTGAGATATAGACATCCATTCTAGAACACTAAATATGTCAAATGTGCAGAATTCTCATGTGAAGATCAGTTGAGGAAACTTGTAGCTATGAAGGTGCTGCTGACCTGCAAGTGATGCTAGTGACCCAAAGGACAAAAGTAAATGATACTAATATAAAACAGAAGTGGATCTAGAGGAAACTTAGAGAGGAAAATGAGCACCATGAATACTTTATCGGGGGATATTTCGATCATTAAAGTGAACAGTTGTGAATTTAATCACAAGAATGTTGTACTGTATGTGGATGTAGCCTCTACTTAGCAATTTTCTTGGCAGAGATCCAGAATTAGATCAACACCTTTTAAAGGATGGTTTTAATTCAACTTTATTATTTAAATGTGCAAATATGTAGTTACCTAGTTTTTTAGTCATTTTGTGGTGTTTTCCAAATATGTTTAGTTTATATCCGATTATTCTACTTGCATTCTTTTATTGTCTCTGTCATAGGAAAAAAGGGATAAAACCACCCAAAGGGGTGATGTGCCCTGTGTGTGTGTGTGTGTGTGTGTGTGTGTGTGTGTGTGTGTGTGTGTGTGTGTGTGTGTGTGTGTGTGTGTGTGTGTGTTAGAATTAGAATTGCAGCATGGAACATAAGGACACTCCTGGATGTCAGCCATGGTACTGACAGACCTCAGCGCAGAACAGCACTCATTGCCAGCGAGCTGAAGCGATACAATGTGGATGTGGCGGCACTCAGTGAGACCAGGCTCCTCGAGGAGGGCTCACTCAACGAAACAGGAGAGGGATACACATTCTTTTGGAAAGGATACCCCCTGGGAGGACAACATCTTCATGGAGTTGGTTTTGCAGTTAAGAACAGTCTCTTACCTAAGCTTACAGAAACACCAGTGGGCATTAGTGAACGACTCATGACTCTTCGCATACCCCTTGCAAAATGTCGGCACATTACCTTGATAAGTGCCTATGCACCAACCTTGCCATCCCATGATGACGAGAAGGATCGCTTCTATCGGGCACTCGATGATACACTCAATCGTATTCCAAGGAGTGACAAAGTCATTTTGCTCGGTGACTTTAATGCGCGAGTTGGGAAGAGTACGCAAAACTGGAATGGGGTGATTGGCGCCCATGGCATTGGGCAAGTCAACTCCAATGGCATAAGACTTCTTAGTCTGTGCTCGGAACATGACCTTACCATCACAAACACCATCTTCCAACAAAAGAACAAGTACAAGGCATCCTGGATGCATCCCAGATCCAAACACTGGCACCTGATCGATTATGCCATTGTGAGGCAGGCTGATCTTAAAGATGTGCTCCATACGAGAGCCATGCGAGGTGCAGATTGCTGGACAGATCATCGCATGATCCTGACAAAAGTCAGAATCCATGTCCGGCCTTTAAGACGCCAATGTGGGCCAAAGAACAAGCCACTCCACTGCGCCAGACTGTCCAACAGCGACACCCGAAATAACTTCCGTCGCTCCCTAGCTGATAAGCTGTTGAACATTGAACAGCTGATCAGCTCTGAGTCTGGGATGGATGAGAAGTGGAGGTCCTTGAGCACCACCCTCTTTGATGCCGCAGCCCAGTCCATTGGCAACTTGAACTTGAACTTGAACTTGAACATTGGCTTCAAAACCAAAAGACATCAGGACTGGTTCAATGAGAACAATGGAGAGATCTCTATCCTCCTGGACAGGATGCACAAAGCACACAGAGCCACCCTCAACAACCCACTATCACAACCCCTTAGGAAGCAATGGCAAGACCTCCGCTCTGAGGCCCAAGCAACCTTGCGGAACCTGCAAAATGAATGGTGGATCTCAAAAGCCAACGAAATCCAGGCTCATGCAGATAGGAATGACATGTATAGTTTCTATGACGCAGTTAAGACCGTCTACGGCCCCAGAAGCTGCTCCCTGGTTCCTGTTAGGTCTGCTGATGGAACAACCCTCATCAAGGACCAGGCCCTGATTGTGGAGCGGTGGGCTGAGCATTTCAACACCCTGCTCAACCAGCCTACCCCAGTGGACCCAACAGTCCTTGCGGAGCTCCCTGATCAGCCTACCCTGTTAGACCTAGACCTCCCGCCAACCTTCAAAGAAATCCAGCATGCAATCAAAACCCTCAAAAACAATAAAACCCCTGGACCCGATAACATCCCAGCTGAAATCCTCAAGGAAGGAGGCTACCTCTGTATGAGGACACTACATCTCTACATCTTAGAGGTGTGGAATCGAGAGTGTGTCCCCCAACAGTGGAAAGATGCCAACATTGTGACCATCTACAAAAACAAAGGAGACAAATCCATCTGCTCCAACAGTAGGGGTATCTCTTTGTTGGCCATTGCTGGAAAAGTCCTAGCCAAGGTCATGCTCCACAGACTCACATCAACAATAGCCGAACGGGTCACACCAGAATCGCAATGCGGTTTCAGAAAGGATAGAGGGACAGTTGATATGATCTTTGTCACACGTCAACTCCAGGAGAAATGCAGGGAGCAGCACAAGGACTTGTTCATCGCTTTCTTAGATCTGTCAAAGGCATTTGACACAGTGAACAGGGATCTGCTGTGGCAGGTGCTGAAGAAATTTGGATGTCCATCCAAGTTTCTCACCATCCTTGGACAGTTTCATTCCGGGATGATGGCCCGAGTGGTAGTGGGGAGGCACAGATCTGAGCCCTTTAGTGTACAGACTGGAGTAAGGCAGGGCTGTGTGCTAGCTCCAGTCATGTTCAACATATTCCTAGTCTGTGTTACAACACTGTTACATAGGATGCTGGAGGAGCAGGCTGGAGTCACCATTGACTTCAGGCTGGATGGTAACCTGTTTAATATCAGGAGGTTACAGGCAACAACCAAGTTAACATCTGAAAACATCATCGAGCTACAGTATGCCGACGACTGTGCCCTGGTAGCCCACACACCAGAGGCCCTACAAAGCACTCTCTCGGCAGCTGTCACTGCATACAGCAGAATGGGTCTGACGATCAACACCCAGAAAACGGAGGTAATCTGTCAGTTGAGTGCTGGCCCCCCGTGCCACCCAACAACCTTCACAGCAGGAGGGCAACAGCTGCTCACGGTTCCCACCTTTAAATACCTGGGAAGTATAATATCTGACACCTGCACAATGGAGGACGAGATCCAAAACCGCCTTAAACAAGCTTCAACATCATTTGGTCGTCTACGGAGAAGGGTTTTTCTAAACAGCAACATCAATCTCCACACCAAAGTGCTTGTGTACAAAGCAGTATGCATCTCCACGCTATTGTATGGATGTGAGGCATGGACCATCTACAGCCACCAACTCAGAAGCCTGGAGGCCTTCCATGTCAGATGTCTTCAGAAGATCCACGGCATCACTTGGAGGGACAGAGTGCCACACACAGAGGTACTGGAACGGGCAGGCAGCTGCAGTATAGAGTCCATCCTGAACCAACATCAACTCAGGTGGCTGGGGCATGTCATTCGTATGTCCAGCCATAGACTCCCGCGCAAAGTCCTCTACGGCCAGTTACACCTTGGCCAACGCAGTGCTGGTGGGCAGAAGAAGCGATTCAAAGACCAACTGAAGACCACACTGAAGAGAGGCCGGATCAAACCCTCTTCACTGGAGGAACTTGCTTCCTGCCGCAACCTCTGGCGTTCTCACTCCACACAGGGAGTAGAGTATATGGAAAGTCAGCGCACAGAACACCGTGCAGCAAAGCGTGCAAAGAGGCATGCCCGCAAAGCCACCCCTGCTCCCGTCAGTATCGCTTTTACATGCCCGGTCTGCAACCGCAACTGTGGATCCAGGATCGGACTATTCAGCCACCAGAGGACTCACAAATAGGAGAAGATGGTCATCATCGGACACGATGGACAACCACAAGCAAGCAAGCAAGTGTGTGTGTGTGTGTGTGTGTGTGTGTGTGTGTGTGTGTGTGTGTGTGTGTGTGTGTGTGTGTGTGTGTGTGTGTGTGTGTGTGTGTGTGTGTGTTTTAACATGTTGCTGGAGTGGCTCAGAGGCGCTACATCAGTCTACACATCCCAGGCGTACCTCCTATGATAAAACTCATCATTCAATACGCCTACACTGACTCCATGCCGGTAACAAAAGGGAACATGGAAGAGATCTTGGCAGCAGCAGACCAGTTCAGTATCATGCTGAACGGTGTACTGTACACACCATCTACTACTGCCCTGAGGCGCAAGGATTATCTTGCATCATTTTTTACTGTGTGTGTACACACGCAGTCCTAGACAGCCCTAAAAAAAAGGGCGTGCACTTCCGTTTATATGTATACCCCTACCCAGGAAAGGGCGTGGCTGTGGAAAGGGGGCAAGCCTGTAAAAAAAAGGCTAAGGTGCTATATTTCAGTAACGCCACTAGATAGAGGCAGTGGGCCTTGTGGATCACAGGTCATGTTGCAGAACGTGCTTGTACAATGATACAAAGTCAAAGTATTTAACACATGTAATTGTGTCATGCACAACACATACACAGTCAAATTGGATTTCATGTTTATATCCAATGAAATCTTGTTAGGCGATGATTGTCTCCGCCAGGCCGAAAGGCATGGCGAGAGAGTATGTTTTTCCCCCTGTCCGTCCGTCCGTCCGTGTGTCCTGTCCGTGTGTTACCAGCTAATCTCCGGCACCATTGGCCCAGTCACTGCGAAACTGTGTACACCCACTCCCTGGATGCCAATTCTGAACCTCAGCCCCACATTTTCACATGGGCCTGTCATAGCGCCACCAGGAGGCCGATTTGTGCAAAACCCATTTTTTCCCATTACACCTACAGCTTTTAACCAAACGTCATGCAAATCGGTACACAGTTAAGGTTGGCTTCCAAAGTTTGCAGGATTGGTCCGTTTTGAACAAACTGCCTCAAATCATGAACGCCACTTGCCATTTCCATAAAATTGCACATGCACATTCCCACTAGGCCGAGGAAGATATGCCACTTGAAAATGTTCAAATCAGCCTCATGGTGGCGCTTACAACAGGCCGATTCGCATTTTTAACTATAACTGCACCGATCTGTGTGAAATTTTGCACACACACTCCCTAGAGGCCAAGGAAAAACATCTGCACTGCATTTTTCACATCTGCTTTTTACAGCGCCACCAGGAGGCCGACTTATGTACAATACATTTTTGGAGATTATTCCTTCAGATTCTGTCCAAAAAACACGCAAATTGGTACACTGTATCTCCATAGTCATGTGATTCTGATGGATCTGTCCGAATATTTCATATTCCATCCTATTTGGCTTACAGTGGCTTCCAAAGTTTGCAGGATTGGTCAGTTTTGAACAAAATGTCTCAAAACATGAACGCAGTGTGCAATTTCCGTGAAATTTTCACATTGGCCTGTTATAGCGCCACCAGCAGGTCTAATTTAGCAAAACAATTTTTTGGAACAAAATGCCTCAAATCATGAATGCAGTGTCCGATTGAAAGGCCTAAGAAGAAATGCCACCCTTTTCACATTGGCCTATTATAGCGCCACCAGGAGGCCACAATAACCTACCTGACCTGGCGGAGACCACTTTTTCTAGTTCACTTCTCTTTCTCTACAGGGACTGGTTGAACAACCTGGGTCACAGAGAACGACCAACTTGGATCTCCAACTCAAATCACTGAACACAACGCCCACATGTCTGTAGTGTTAGCCAAGGTAACTTGGAAAGATCTTTCCTAATGCTAATACAGAGGGAATGCAGGCGAGGTGCCCTGCAAGGCAATTATCTCCCAATCAGTGGAGACGTTTGCTCACTGGTCCTTGGGGATTTACCAGGCAGCTCACTGGTATGATTACGTTTTATCAGTATAGGCTATGACTTGTCTGGGGTGCCAGCCAGGCGTAAGCCTGATAGGTTTAATTATCTCTGGCAGTGGCAGGATATCATCATGTGTTTGTGTGTGTGTGTGTGTGTGTGTGTGTGTGTGTGTGTGTGTGTGTGTGTGTGTGTGTGTGTGTGTGTGTGTGTGTGTGTGTGTGTGTGTGTGTGTGTGTGTGTGTGTGTGTGTGTGTTGTGTGTGCGTGCGTGCGTGCGTGCGTGCGTGCTTGCGTGCGTGTGTGGGGCTATGATCATCTTCCTTGATCTTTTAATCCATTTAGCCATTTTCTCTGTACTTAACTCTTTCACAATTAGTCATGACATATTCAGGAGACTGACTGTAGGAAGATGAAATTCTTTAATTTAGGTCTGTCCTTTTCTGAAGCAAATGTGCCTCGGGTTGCCCTGGGGTGGGCAACATGGAGTATGGTAGTGGATGATGAGAAAAACTTTGATTTTTTTGGTCTTCTCTTCTTGGGAATTGAGAGGTGCCCATTTGTAGGTTTACAACATGCTGCCACTGGTTGGCGCTAGCGAGAAATCGTCTAACTTGCAATGTGACAGCATTTGGGTGATTTGCACAAGCCTATCCTGCATAGTTGGCTACAAATTCAGTCTGTAATTTGACCCTTCTTGCCGCTTGAGTCTGTTAAAAAACAAAAATTACCCCCAGCCCCCAAAGTGACTTTGAGTACTTAGAAAAGCGCTATATCATTTACAGGTATTATCATTATTATTATACCTACCATGGATCTCACTCTCGCTGCAAACTTGTGGAAACTGCATTATCACAGGAACGTTCAGAAAAGATTCAGGATAGATTTCTGCCAGTGCAAGGAAGAAACACTAACTTACTGGTGGGGCAGCATGGTCTCAAACTAAGAATTGAACAAGCCACACCCAGGCATTATATAACCTCCCCTTCTCTAAACACCTCCCTTGTGCACTGACAGGTGAATCATTGATGGGTAAATCTCTCCATCCACTCCTGGTCTTACAGAATTGGCATTCAAGCCTAGATTCTTGAACTGTCAGAGAACACATACAATAGACACCCACCCCCAGTTCTTGAAGAGGTTTTCAATCTATCCGTTGGGACAATGGCATTTAAAACATTAATTTATGTTTAAGTTGTTTTTATCCTTGATCATTTTTTTTCACAAATGTATTGTAAGTTTGTCATATAACCAAATAAAATGTAACTCCTGACCTGAGCATCTTCGCACTATTGGTTAACACTGTAAACCACATCAAAACTCCTCAAGCGTTCCACACACAGACTGTAAAAAATATGGATCAAAGACGGGTGCCGTGATTTTCAGTGATTTCCCCCACCCTAAAACATAATCATCAGGTATTATGGTTATACTAGGAGGAAGATTTTTTTCAGTATACCTGGTTCTCACCTTAGCACCTCCTCCACCACCTTAGCACCACCCACCTGTCCTAGTCCCTCCTCCTCCTCCTCATGCCCACACCTGTTGTTATGATAATGAGGGGGAGGGTATCATTTTACTGTGTCATTAAAGTGCTGTTTTTCTATTGGCACATTTGACCCTCAAGGTTTCAGCCTCCAGGAAGAAACTCAAAATAGTCAGAGAAGACATAAAACACCATAAAAACACCACCAGGGGGCTTAATGAAGTTCTATCAATCTCATAGACAGAAAAACAGAAAAGGTGCAAAACCATGGCACCACCTCTTTAAGGTAACCGTCACGTGACCCATTGGTTTCTACAGACCCGTTTTGAAGAAACTTTTTCGGCGATTTCAAATCCGCCATCTTGGAACTGCCGGTTCCGAAAAGAAACCGGAAACGACGAGGGCGGGTCTTTAGCCTACTCGGTAGAACCTTTAGAAGCCCTAGAAACATACCCTACTTTATGATTATTTTTTAAATTAATGGGACCATAATGTACTAAATGCATATCATTATAATTGAATAAAGACTTTAAACTAGCGATTGAAACAAAGTATTTATGAAAATGTTAAAGGAAATAAAATCAAGTGTAAAGTCTGGCCAAAACCTTGTTCACTTGAATAGAGTGTAATTGCTTCGGCAGCCCGCAGGAGGTGAAGAAATTGAACCATCATCTATAATACTCTGTTCTGTGATACATTTCTAAGTCCACTGTACTTTTTCATAATTTAGTATAGAAGACAACTCACATAATGTCCTCTCTGAGTGCAGTTTTCTGGCATTCCATGGTCTCTGAATGATGACTAGGCATTGCTACTTGAAATGCCCACATTAGATTATTTAGATACAGACCCAAATACATATAACCTGAAGAAACAAGTGAGCTGACAGATGACAAGGGAAAATACTAAAGAAAGCAGATAATTCCCTTGTCTAGGGGTTCCACAACAGCTTGAGTGGTCTTGTGGTTAGAGAGTCTGCCCGATACTGGGAGGTCGGGCTTCAATCCCCAGCCGAGTCATACCAAATACCATGAAAATGGTATCCAATGCTTCCCTGTTTGGCACTCAGCATGAAAGGTTAGATTGGGGGTAAGACATACTTGTACATCAATGTGCCTTACACTATGGCAGGGGTCTTCAACGTTTTCAGCCCAAGGACCCCCTAGCTGAGAGAGAGATGAAGCAGGGACCCCCTCTATATTGTGTTTTAGATTCAACTTTTTTTGTTGACGTTTACTGTTCTTTTCCCCTCTACACCTATACCTCTTAGCAAAAAATAGCAGATCTACAAGCTCACAACGCCTCGCAGCGTAGATCTGCTATTTTTGGCTAAGGTTCTCCTCAGAAAAGGTGGTTAAGGTAAAAAAAAAAAAGTATATCACACAAAGATTTGGCGGACCCCCTGTAGTAACTCTGAGGACCCCCTAGGGGTCCCGGACCCCATGTTGAAGACCCATGCACTATGGAGACAGGCTCCTGGCCTGTGGGCTACATGGCACGAGAGGCTACTTACAGGGGTTCCCAGACTTTTCCCTGTCAAGAACCCACAAATAGCCATAGGCTGTGGCTGCGGCTCCTCATTGGGAAATGGCAAAAAAAACAGAAATAGCCAATGTACAAGCTCACAATTTGTATATGTTATTTTCAATAACAAAATGTTAAATCTTTGAAAATGTTTACAATAACATGCCCAAAATAGGCATGCCAGGTTGAAAGTGCTTAAAATGGCACATATTTCTGTATTTTTTTTTAACAATCAACTTTATTGTCACATAAAAGATATGCACATAGCACAAGACCAGCAGATCGAGTATGAGATTAATCATAGCAAAAAGTGGTAATACATCGGTAGGTCCACATAGCAGCAGGTATGTACATGAGATTAGACATACGGTAAAACAAAAACACCACATAGGGCAGAAACTTCACAGGTAAAAAGTCACATGGCAGGTCCACAAGGAAAGTAAAGTAGAGGAACAGATCATGTTCCAGTTGACAGGCCAGCCTGGTTGACAGGTGGTGATCAGGCTTGTCTGATGGTAGCCGGGGGTAAGCTGTTCAGAAATTTGGTGGGCTTGCCCTTGATACTACAAATTCTTGTAGTCCCCCCCTGAAAACCACTGCCCTAGAGTTTTTTTTTTTATATGAAGGAATATGTGAACAGATCAAGTTGTCTTCACTCCTGGGCAGTGAGGATATTCACCACATATTTTATATTATTATAAAATGGTTTAATTGTTAACAATTAATTCATAATTAATAACCATTTGTGTTTACAGTACGGTGTAGCATGTAGTTTTCTTTTTCATATATTTGTATTTTTTTCTTATTTTTTCTGGTGTGCAGATTTCCTTTTTTGCTGCTGAAAGTTCATGAAACATTAAAATGTATATAACTTGTGCAGCAGATTACCAAGATGATTCTAGTTTCCCTTCAAATCAAACACAGCCGATTTAATTAATTCGCTCAACTTCACCCAGAGAAGGGGCAACTAATTAGTGAGCACACCTGGTGAAGTGCTTGGTTGAAAACATGCATCACAGAATCATATTTTTTTTTGTCTTTATTCATGTTTATTCATCCAAGTTTGTCCCATCAGACACCCAGTCCACCCAACCTTTAACATCCAAAACGTTAAAGAAAAGGAGAACAAGGAGGGAGGGGGGAAAATAGACAGTGAGAGCTTTTCTGCAAAATTTGGCATATGTATATTGCATTCTTAGATATTGTTTTACAAACAAATGTACAACAAATACATCATAAACAGACTTCTTATTGTGAGACACTGAGACTACTTAGTTAAGCGACAGTGTCTCGCAACGGAAATAGCTGATCTACTAGCTCACAATGCCTTGTGTTGCAACACATAGTGAGCTAGTAGGCCATTATCTGTGCGAGACACGATGCGCAGCTAAGTATAAATCAGGCTTATGAGCTGCGACGTCCTCTATGAGGAGTACTCGTATTCTTCAGCGCTGCGTCGGCCGAAATCCATCCAGCCCAAGTAGTCCCTGTCTTTTATCCGATGGTTGGCGCTCAGGCCACTGGCTCTGCTGTTCACCGCCGAGTTTCTACGAACAGAACCTGGGACGAAACGTGGGAGGACAAAGGAGAGGGGGGAGGGTGAGGGAGGTGATGGAGGCAGAGGTGAAATAATGAGTGGGAGGGTGGTTGGGAGAGAAGCGGAGCATGCGGGAAATTAGTATTCTTCCTCCAAGCTGTCCAAAGGGTCAGAGAGAGTCAGAGAGCATGGCAAAGGTGGAAGGCTATACAATCTCTGCAACACACTACACTATGGAGGACTCACTGTTTCTTCACATCAGGCTTGTCCTTGACCTTCACTATAAGTAAGGAAGTGTATAACACACTATACAATGTATAGACTGTATGTATGTATGTATTTATTCTTCTGCCTACACATACAGGTTTGCCTACATTATAAAGCTGTAAAATCACAAGTTAGATACAATAGTGGAAGCTTAATATCCTTTGTGTATTACTCGCTGGCTGAACATACTGAACATGATTCATATGTTTAATATAAAACTTCGAGTGGTAAGGCTGCAGCCTTGAGGCAAGACTGCTTGACCTGAGATTGTGATTTCATGAGTTCAACAATCCCCAGCTGGGTCATATAGTACAATATTACAATAGTGCAATAATCTATAATCATAGAAATTACACTGGACATAAGACAAAAAGAGGTACGCCATACAGAGTTTATAACTCATGTTAGTATAACTCATCTGCAATATTCATGTTTTGACTCTCTTCAGCTTGTGTCCATGTCCTTTTAGTTTTTCTCAGCCGCTTGATTGTGAGATCTAGTCCTGCTTTGTCTATGATGGTTGTGGTACGGCAATCTCATGTTTGCTCAAATTACATGCAACCATTTGCTAGTCCATCCGTCCGTTCCATTCACAGCTAACCCACAAGAACCCACAAGCACCCACCCACAAGCGCCTGCACGCACACGCGCGCGTGCCAGTGCTGGTGTCTTGCATCAAAAGGTAGTTCACAACGTGTTGAGCTGTGATATAATAGTGCCTGGCAGTGGTGTATAATAAATAAGTACATTTACTCAAGTACTGTCCTTAAGTACAATTTCAAGGTACTTTTACTTTACTTGAGTATTACCATGTCTTGATACTTTAAACTTCTACTCTACTACATCTCAGAGGCAAATATTGCACTTTTAAATCGACTTTTAATCCATTTATTTGAACGCTTTAGTTACTAAATTAGCTACCTTGCGACGTGCGTGTGGTGGTGTACGTGTGTGTACGCGTGAAACAAACACTGCCATGACTTGTATCTCTTTTATTCTGCATGACTGTGCCCAAATGAAGATTGCTATCAGTCTGGTAACATCACTTTCAATTGATGCTCCATTCACTCCTCCCACCGCACGCACGCACGCACGCGCACGCACGCACACACACACACACACACACACACACACACACACACACACACACAGACAGAGCACAGAGCGTGTTCATTCCCTGGTATGGTGAGAAGATTGGCTGTGAAAAGATTTTGACACCTCCTACACTGAAATGCAACCGAACAACACGCACACACACGAACAGAGCACCCCCCACACAATGCACAAATACAAATGTTCAAGTTCTAATGCACATGCTAATGAAGATACAACACTTTAACCTTAATTTATTTTGGGCAAGCTCACAGTCAGAACCCGTCACATCGATACGCCGATGTGACTTGCAGATCTGCTATTTTCACTATTCGTCGTATGATGAAGTATATAGGGCTTAAGTGGTTAAATTACTTGAAACTGCAACATTTAACAATGTACAGTTTACAATGTCTGAGTGAATCTGTATCTCATGTCACTGACATGTGGATATTCTAAATGGTGGCTGAGTGTACAGCATGCATGTGTGGAGTAGCGGACAAAGTACTCAACTCCAGTAGGCCTGGATACCAAAGTATAGATAGAGATACTCTTGGTCACATATTATTCAACTACAAGTGAAAGTTGTACTCTGCCAAATTTGTACTAGAGCTTAAGTTGCTTTTAAAAAATACTTATGGCTTTCTGGCTGTGTGCGGACCTGGGCACAGAAAACATGATTCCAGGAGGCATGTATAATTCATTACAATCATCATAACACAATCAGGGTTAATTCAACTCTGGAAATTTGTAAAAATAATACATTTTTAGATTCAGAGTTGAATAAACTGATGCTTTTACAGTGTGTGTGTACTTTTGTGTGCGTGCGCCTGTGTATTGTGCACTCATGGATATTATCTGGATGTTGTTTGGTGGACAGAGCGAGAAGACAGTTCGGCCAGGGCTTTCTGACAGAGATGTGTGTGTTGGTTCCGCACTGTGAAAGCTCAGACTCAGATATTCAACCCTCCTGTCACACAACCCGCAGATCGCAGCACTTACGGCCGGTGAACACAAGATCACAAGAT